>NW_008686522.1:0-41239 GCF_000695815.1 Acanthisitta chloris
TTAACATTATTCCCAACTAAAGGGAAATTTAATCAAAAGATGTATTTCTTATCCATTTACTTAGAGGTCTATAGATTTATAATAAAGAATCTGGTCTTTCACATAACAATGATACTTTTTAAAATTAATTTAATAATATTAACAGAAAGCAGCTGAGAAATAACAAGTAAGGATGTAACAAAATAATATTGCACTAGAAATTTTTGGCCAATTTATAAGATTTTCAGATGGCATTTTTTGTATAATAAATTGGTTATTTCAAGGCATTCACAAATAACTTTGGAAATGAGTTATCTAGAAGAGTTGGGTTGAAGGTGAGACCTTTGATTACTTACTTCTTTATAATTAAATGGAAACAGTAGACATTAAACCAGTAAAGGAGAAGTAAATTTCAGCTGCTTTGTTCTTATAACTATTATTTTTGAAATTGCAGCTAGTAAAATTTCTATGTGATAGTTCCTAAGGGTATTCCAGATATTTTCTAATTCTAGAGATACCAACACTTAGATACAAACCTCTGCCAATACATCTGTGTTCAGAAAATAAAATTTTGCTTCCAAACTCTTAGTCCACATTTTATATTAATCCTTCGTTAACTAAATGCGAGCCTAAGTATGCAAGGAATGCCAAACCAAATCAGAGTAATTTGTAGCAATACTGTTTAGGGAGTTTCAGTTTATTTGAAGTTATAGAAAAGGTGATTCAATGCTTATGTATGCAGGGTCAACCTTAAATCTGCTACTGTCTAATTTAAGAGTGTTTTATTTATATCTTATAATTATTTTAATGTAGAACTATTGTGTATGGTATAAAACATCTTGGTTCCACTCCACAGTAAATTATTCATAAGAGCATCATGAAGCTCTTGTTGATGAATTACAGGATAGGAAGAATAGAATGGAGGAGGAATATCAGGAAGTGGGAATTTGGGAAGAAATATGGTTTGTGTTAATTAAGTACTATATAAAATGAATGCAGTACAAGTGAAATTTATTTATTAATGCACTTTTACATATTCAATTTGTTCAAGTCCTTATCTGCAATGAGGACCTTCCATAGAGGGATGAAAATACTAGAATTACATAGCATAACTGGAGGTACATGCAAGTAACTCTCAATGGATAGCAGCTTGGAAAAACCAGGTATTAGGATGCATTTGCCTGACAGATTTCCAGTACTTTCTGCATAAAAGCATCATTGGGTGTTAACATATTTAAAATCTGTTCATTCCTTGGACTGGTAACCATGGCTACACTTGCCCATATCTTCCCTCCTCCTCTGCTGTTGGAACCCAGAACAGCAGGGGTAGGTGGGCTTAGAAGTGGCTGGTAATGCCTAGCCAGGGTAGCCTTACTCTGAGGAGCCTAGGGAAGGCTTTACTTTTACATTTACTGCAGCAATTGCTACCTGACACTCAACACTACACACCTCCTCAGAAAGTGAGGCAGGAAGCTCCACTTTAGTCAGAAACTAGATCACCTGTCCCCAGTCCTCTATATTCCCAATAATTCCTAAATATTGGTATAAAGTCTGAATCTGAAGAGTTTATATCCTTTCCGAGATAGGATTTTCATCAGATGAGTGAGGTTTTGTGTTTCAGAGTTTTTTCTTCTGTCAGGGTTTACTGGTATAAATCTGGAAATATTCATTAATCTGATAAGTTTCCATGTCCTACTGGAATTCTGTTAAACTTGTGACGTCCCTGACAAGAAAAAGAAAATCAGTTCCTCAGCTCGGTCTATGTGTGAAGATACATTTGTATTTGCTAGACTTGGATTTACTGCCCTTCAGTTTTGACCATCCTTCAGCTTTGCAAGACAAGAACAGGTCATCATCATTTCTTTTCCTTTTATCTGATTCTAAATTGTTCTTTGCTATTATATTCTGTAAAGTAAATAATACTAAATTCCCATTGCACAGTTTTAAGATGCTCCTCTTGTTTCTCAGTGCCTTTCCCCACATTGCTCAAAGGGCAACAATGACCATGCACAATATCTTGTATGAAGATATCTTCATATCATGCCTCGAGAAACTTTTCAATTCTTTCTCCATCTTGTTAATATATGTATATTTACTCCCCTTTTTAAAAACAGTCATCCACTGAGAAGATAACTTCCCTGAACTTTGCATCAAGTTTTCAAGGTTTCTGAAATGATAATGTTTGTTGAGTTCTGTGGGCCATGCTATTTTTATCACCTATTTTAAATAGGTCCTCTTGAAACTCTTCACAATCTTTACTAATTTTCTGCGGTTTGCTTCATTGCTTTACATTACCTCTGAGACAATCACATCCTAATTCTATAGCAATCTTTTGTTCATTTATAATATAATTTCAAATGTAATTTATTAATAACTATATTACATAACACAGGGCCACAGATTAATCCATGAATCCATTGCTAGCCTTTCTTAATGAAAAAAAAATGTATTCCTATTTCTTTTCCTTGTCTTGTAGACATTTTTACTAAAACAATTCTTGTCTGTCATCCAGCTACTTAGAGACTTTAATAGCTTACATCAAGGAAGGCTTGTGAAAGTCTTCTAAAGTACAGAATTTAGAATATAAAAATTTGTTTTCCTTTTGAAAAATCTATGAGTCTTTCTTTGTAAAGCTTGCCCTACTAGAACCTGATTATTGTTCTCTAGTGACTTAGTTACTCTTTTCCACATTATGTTAACCAATTAAGTTCATGGAACTTTTACTGGCCTTTAGTTCTTTTTCTAAACACAAATATAACATTTGATACATTTCAAATTTTAGTCCTGTAATTGTTTCCTAACAAGATTAGGTGAAAATTTAAGTGCTATCCATTTGGTCAGTTCATATTCAAACTATTTCCAGCTTTAAAGGACTCCTCCAAATACAGGGCATGCAATTCACACACATGCTCTGCCAACTTCAGGTCTGCAAGGTATTAACAGATGTTGCACTTTCTGTAAGGAGAGACATCTGGTTCCACATATGGAACAAAAGTAGCTTAAACAAAATGGATAGAATTAGTAGATATTTATCTAGTAAACAAATACAGGGTTCATGAGCAATGAAACAAACAATTAAATAATAAACATATAAGTTAATTTGGTTTACTAGTTTGAATGAAAACTGTATGGTTAGAGTCCACTGTTGCTCACTAATGCTCCCAGGGACAGAGTCCAGGGTGACTCTGCCTCACCAGCAATGTGTCTGAGTGTTGCTGACATATAAAATATATTCAAATTGGAGCAGAATTGTAATTAGGATAAATATTTGATGTCCAAACTGCTATCATGCTAATGTAGGTGGGGTAGAGAGAGATCTGTACGTAGGTAGTGTATTGTTGCAGCCTTCCTATACTTCTGCTATATTTTTAAAGATTAAACAAATAAGACAGATGGACAGAACCAGGCAATATAAAAACAGCTTTATTTCAGCTGAGTTGTTAAGAAAGCCTTTCAGAAAATGGAAGCAGTAAACCAAATAGTTACACCTCAGAAATGATACAGTGTTGGTAATGATGGAATTAGGCTCAGCAGAAAGAAATTCCTCCTTTTTTTTCACTGAGATCTCATCTATTCAGAACATCTAGGCTTATTGCAGGGGATGATGCAGAAAACATAAATAGGCCAGGAAGGCTCCTGTAATGATAGGGCTAATTTGATGTATCTTGCTTTAGTTTGAAAACTGAGCACTATTACTCTAACTCAATACTGGTTCAATCTGGAATTTCTTATACACTCAGAATTCCCCCTAAAACTAATAACAGCTTCAAGTGAATGTGAAGCAAAGGTTTAGCAAACAAGAGAAGGTTATTTTTCCTTCATATATATATATATAGATTATCAAAAATATGTCTCTGCTTTAGCATGTCCATAATTATAAAATCTCAATAATTATTATATCTGACAAAATTACTTAAGTGTTATTAATGGTAATTTTAAAGGCAAAAACCTGTATAAAAGGGAATAGATTTCTCTTTTTACAGGGATTTACAGTACTCATCAACTTGTATAGTTCACATTAGCATCCAGTGACATTGCTTTGTCTGTATATATTTCTAGCTGTCAACAGAATGTCCTGAGGCAATCGCATCCTGATTCTATAGCTATCTTCTATTCTTTTATAATACACAAGGGTCTAATTTTCCATCAGCAAAGCATGAAATCATGTAAGAATGCCACATAACCAGCATGTGCAAACAAGTAGCACTTTTTCTACACATAAAAATGCTTCATAAAATAACAAATAAATTAAATCTTCTTGTTCAAGTAAAGTGCTTGAAAACCTAGACCCTCTTTAGATATTAGAGTACTCTGTGCAGAACTGGCCATGCCACACTGTCTATCAAAGCATATACACCACCTTGCAGCACTATTTTATGTGAAGCTTTCTATTTCCTGGGTAAATAGTACAGTTGCAAACATCAGGCATATTAATGAAATTAATATCAATATTAAACAGCTGGGAAGTTAACAAAAGAAGCATGCTTCAGTTTGATGATGCCAACTTATTTTCCAACAGTAGCAGCCTTGCCCTATACCTGTGCAGGTTTCTATAAAGTGCTTTTAACAGAATTCACTGGAGCAAAATGTGTACTGTGACTCTATCATTTGCTACTTCCAACATAATTCTATGGAGTTGCCAGAGGAACCACTAAGGCTTGGCAGTTAAACAATTTTGAAACATATCAGAATATTTGTGCATATACAGTAAGCAGAATCCAGCTCCCTATCTGGAACTTATGTCTAGTTCTGCAACACTGTCTGCCAACACCAGTGACCTCCTTAAGCAGCTTGTGTTTGCAATATACTTGAACCATATTCAAGACATATGTCTTTCTTGTTAGAAGGACCATGTAAGCAAAGCTCAGTTCAGCCTCAATGTATTGACTACAATTGCCAAAATAATATTCTTCCTCTTTGCCTCTCATATTTCTACAACTTCAGGGGATTTTTAACACCCTTCTCTACATAATGTGCAGTTTATTTAGCACATGGCTTTCAGATGTCTGGCTGCAAAGTAACTTGTTTTAATTTAAGGCGAACATGTTTTGAATAAAGCAGCTAGTGTTTTTAATTTCTACTTCATCTAGTACAATGGAAGCTTTCAGAAAAAATGGATTTTTCATGAAGAAGAGAACCACATAGTCTCTACTCATGAAAAGAACTGAAGTAGAATTTATATGTATAGCTTTCAATAAATTTGCCTTTGTCAACTCCTCACCATTACAGCAATACTTTTGAAAAATGATCCTGCACGTGATGAAGTCAGAAAACATGCACTTGTTTTTCCCTCACACTCTTCATTTGTGGAAACATTTCCTAAATATTACAAAGTAAAACAGTCATGATTTTATTTGCCTCTTAAGTATAGGAGATAGGAACAAGGATAATTGTACCCAAAACATGACAGACGTGACTGAAGCGCTCAGTGATGACTGCAAGGAAACAGCACTAAGGTTGTAGGGGAAAGCCCTGACCCCCTTCCACAGCTGGGCAGCCCTGCCCACACTGGAACTAATGAGCTTGTGAGGCTGCTGGCCCACACAGGTGCAAGGATTAGCTCTGAAATCAGTCCTACAGAGCAGGAGAATTGAGAGTTGGCATCACCACAACCAAGACTATGCACGCATTAATCAGGGACAGTTTTCAGCAAGTTTTTACTGTTGCTAGTCCTCAGAGGCCAAAGGAAAAAAGACCACCTGCAACATCTGAAAATCTGCCCCTCCACTATTCCTCTCATTAAAAATGGAATTAACAGAAATAATTATGTAGGAAGAAGCACATTTCAGGAAAGAGAAGTCACCCCATAGAACTGAATTAATCTTGGATTCGAGTATATTCACTTCAGCACTACACTTTTTCTAGCTGTCTGCATGCATTCATGACTTTGTAGTCTACAGTGACAGAGCAGTCTGTGCAAGTAGACACTGGAAAAAATAATAAATCTAGTAGTCTTTGTCCCATGCGTGTCCTGTTGCTGTGATCCAAGACAGTCCCCACTCGGTTCAGCTGTGCCTACCAGAGCTGAGGCAGAGGGATACATCTGTTTTCACAGTCATTCTGTCTACACTGTAAAAGAAGCATAATAGTATCTCCCTTTCTCCCAGTGGTACTGCATGAACTGAAACATGGAAGGCTGAAAGTTTCAGCCACTGCATCTGTGGCTTACCTATCTGAGATAAAAACCTGTTAGTGTGGTAATGCATGGTGGTTCCCCTAAGAAAGCTTTAACTTTCCTACTAGGTACATATGTCTTCTCCGCAACAACTGCAAATGTAACCTTCCTTCAGCTAGATCAACAACAAGAAAATCAGAAAACTTGTGATAGCAATAATTTGGAGAAAATAAGACAAAGGCAATATAATCACTTATGCAGTCCTGCTTCTATTTTTCCTGTGATCTTTCAGCCCTTGAATTATTTTACCTCACTCTTTAGACTTTGTTGTGGAGCATGCATATTCAGAATACACTCCTTTTCAGGAGCAAGGTTTTCATGCATCTCCACCATACCTTCTGCAACTAAGTAAAATCATCGTATCATAGAATAGTTCAGTTTGGAAAAGATCACCAAGTTCAACTGTTGGCACTGCCATCTTCACCACTAAACCATGTCCCCAAGTGCCATATCTAGATGTATTTTGAACACTTCCAGGGATGATGCTTCCACCACTTACTTGAGGAGCTTGTTCCAATGCCTGACCACCCTTAAATCTTAAAAGTACATAATCAAATTTTACATTTCTCATCTAGTATACATTGCAAATGATGACTCCATTGCATGCAGATTTTCTGATTTACGCCTCTGCTTGTGGTCCACTGATGTCAAAGGACCAGTTGTGTTTTAAGGCAATAGGCTAAAATTACTTGCTTCACATTCTTCTATAACCCGTATGTTACACTGAGGTTCTGCAGAATCTAAACTTTTATATAAAATCTTTTCCATGAAAAGAAAAATATTGTTCCTTGCTTTCATAGTTGTGAAGAAAACCTGCAATTGCTAACGGACTGTAAATGGATGGAATGCCTAAGGCTGGAAACAGATGGAAAACTGGGCTCAGGAAGGTGACAGCACTAGTTCCCTTATTAAACTGCCCCAATGTTGATATTAAAACCTAATGATGTCTCTTTAAAACTTAACTCTATGAATTTTGGTGAATATTCAAATAGGCAAGGAAGAGAGTGTGAAGTAAGCCCTCATAGGTCATAATGGGAAGCAGCAGAGATATAGACTGGAAAAAGGGGACGAAAAATAATATTGCAGAAAGAGTACTGTTTATGTAATGCATGAGGACCAAATAAGAAATGGTTATACATAAAAGAAAGGTTAAAAGAATGACAGGACTAGTAAATACTATAATAAGGGCAAATGGTAGCCATAAATTTACATCTCAAAATAAGAAATTTAAAAGATAAGTACATTGGTTTGAAACATCTGATTTTAATTGTAGCTTCTTTTTTTATTATTCTCTTAATATCTAAACTATATTTTTTAAATGGTGTTTGCTGAAATCAGTTATTTCTGACAAATTTTTTCAATAAACAGGCATCTGAAAGAGTAGGATGAATAAGCTCCCCAAAAGTAGAGATAACTTCAGCTAAACCAAATAAAGTGCACAATTTGGCAAGAGTGGATTTGTGGAGTGACACCACTGATATGAGGAATCGACATCAAATTCTATGTGGTTTGGATTTTTTACTCTGGCTGACTGTAATGGGGTCCTAGAGCCTGGATGTTGTCTAGCAGATGGAGAACACAGTTCCAACATTTCTTGTCTCAAAGGAACAGAGACTGTGAACCCTGAGACACTCCACAAACTGAATGAAAGATCAGTAAGAGAAGATTATCAGGAAATTTGCTCTTGAACTCAACTAAAACACCAAAGTAGGTATGTCTTGTATTTGGTTGTACAATACCATACATATCTGTACCAAAAGCTGGGAGGAAAGGAGGGATTGCTGCATTTGTTGTGCTGCTACCAGCCAGCTCTTCCTACCTGCTGTTTCCCAGCTGTGAAACTACTGGAAGGACCCTAAGAAGGGTGCCTAACCACTTGGCTCACTCAGATCTTCCTAGGGCAAAACTGGAGGGTGCAACTGGATGCAGATCTTTACTGCCTTGCTGCAACTTGACTGGACATAGCTCTGCACCCCCCAAAACACCACAGACACATGAAGCATGTGCTTGTTCTGTGCATGCCCTCTTCTTTCATTTGACATACCAGGTTTTTACCCCTGCTTCAACATCTTCTTTCACTCTTTTCCTGAACTGTCATCTACTGACATATAGCTACACCTATGACAGTCTTTGCACTTCCACGGGAGCCACCTGGGAGCTGAGAACTAGACTTGCTGATACTGGACCTTCTCCCACCTCTTTTCTTCTCACAACTTGATCTCTGTCTTTTTCCTTGGCTACTGGATGTACCTTCCTGACAGCAAGTCAGTACAGTGAGCGGCAAGGGAGGGAGATGAGGCTTCTTGCTCAATTAGCACTAAAAGTGGTTCCTGGTAGGCAGAAGAAACCATGGGAAAACATTATTAGGTCCAAGTCCCTGGATATTTCTGTATCTGTATGACAGATAGATACAATTTGGGAGCAGAGAGGTAAAGAATGAGGAGCAGGTATATAAATGTAATGCAAAATGCTTGACAAGAGTTGGACTGCTTGGGTTAGCGGCCTCTCAAATCTCCTCAGCAGCCTCCTGGGTGAAGGCATATGATCTGCACACCCAAGACAGCACATGATCTACAAATAGAGCAGTAGGACTAGAAAGGGAGCAAGAGTACAATTAAAGTCTCAAAAGAGCTGAAAGGTTATAGTCTCAGTGCTCCCATCCCATCCTGGATGGAAGCATCATCACACACAGCTTGTGGTTTTGCAGGAGGAGAATTAACCTCTTCTGTACCTTTACTCAGACTCTTGCCTATTCAAAGCATTCACACACAAAATCCCCAAGGGCAAAATACGAAGGCAGATGCAATTTTGAGAATTATTTAATTTCAAAATTAGAGATAACCAGAAAATAGATTCCATGTGCAAGGAAAATTATGGCATTTGAGATATTAGAAAAACAACCCCAAAACCAGCATAAAAAATCCACCAATGAAAACTGAGGCAAAATTAAGACTTCAGCTTTCTAAGTATCATTAAAAATAATGTGTTGTAATATTTTGAAGCAATTTGAAACATCTTTTAAAACTTTATGCCTTTTTCTGCAGAAAACCAAATTACATTTCAAAGTAAAATTGCTTGAAAGTAAACAATTCATTAGTTGCCAAAGAAAAAAAAAGGGAGCTTCAGCATTTCAAAAAGTTTTCTTTTCCCTCACTCTCAGCCTGTCTTCTTATAGGAAAATTGCCAAAAAATCTGTTATGACATTATGAAAGTATTCATCTCTCTGTCTATCTATCTATCTATCTATCTATCTATCTATCTATCGATCGATCGATCGATCGATCGATCTATCTATCCATGTTTCTATTTGGCCCACAAGCTGTCTCAACATTTGATTTCTTAATAAAAGTGAATGGGAACAAAAATCCAAACTGGCTACATATCACATGACTAGTTTTGGGATAGACTAAAAAATTTTGTTCAAATTCAGGGATTGTCAAATCTCTTGATTATAAAAGTAGCTGAGGAAAATTCACAATCTCAGATTGTTCAGGATTTTATATCACAAAGGAGCACAACATATTTATAAACCATTGGTGATGGGTTTCACTTGCTCTGAGTAATAATGTAATTAAAAGTTCTAAAAAAGCCCAAGGAGAATCTTTTCCCTGAAACCATCTCATCTTCAAGCTGCCTTAATGATTTTTTGTGTGTTTGATTATTATTATCATTCCTGAGACAGTCTACCTGTTTATCAATATCACCACCTTTTCACCTCCAAACAGATTTATTTAAAGTAGTGTAAGCTGAAAAGACCCCAGCAATATAAGCATTTCTCACCAGGTGTATCCCATTCAGACCACTCATCCAGAGCCAGATATGCATCAATTTTTATACCAGAACATTTTAAAGAGACATTGTGCACTTTTTCTCAGAATGGGCTAAAACCTCATTGCATGATTTTTTATTATATGCAAATGAGCAGCATCTGATTAGGTCCTGAGGCAGCTTCACCTAGGTGTTCACAGGAATAGCAATGGGAGCTGGGGCAGAATATTTCATAACTGAAGTATATTTTCCCTTGGGGGACACCACCATTTGATTTTGACATTTATTTGTCCTGTGCTATAAAGGACAAAACTACAATTACACTTTTTTTTTCTGCTGTGCAGTGGGCACAGTGTCAAAAAAAATTAAATCAAAGGTAGTGTGTTCTCACAAAAAAAAACAACCCAAGCTTTAAAACTGAACTTAAAGAACGTACTCAGTTGAGTCATGCTACATTAGAACAGCTTATATGATTGAAAATACATATAAATACACTTTGCAAAATACACATAAGCATAAAAATAATACATTCTCCTGCACTTGCTTTTTCTTAATTTATTATTAATATTATTAACACTATTTCAACATTTTACTTTATTAATATTTTTCATTGACAGTTTTACAAACAAGATGCATCAAAAATCAATCAGTTGCTTGAGCTTATTTCTATTTTACTTGTTACAACCTATTTCATGTTTGGAGAAAGTTCAGTAATTTCATGCAACAAATATTTTTTTCAGCATTGAATTCCACTGGTAAAATTCACACACCCTGTAAAGAAATTTGTTCGCATTTTACACAGAATACGCTCAGAATTTACCAATGCTGAAAACAATTTATAAGTTACTATTCAGTGTTTCACTTCAAGGGTTTCCAAGCTCAGTGTGCATAATTGTCATAAATGGATCTAATGTTTCCAGAAAAATTCTAGAATATAAGTGTTAAAGAGTTAATCATAAAATGACATTTCATCCTCAAGTTAGTAATATGTACTTATTTTCAAACCTCATCCAAATATTTTTCCAAACTAGAACACTCAAACATGTTATCATTTTCTTTTTTCCCACTGAATTTAAATGCAATTGAACAAGAAGAGTTCCTAGGGTTGACAGGTCTCTAGTACATGAAAATAACAAATATCATCTTATAATCTTACTGAACTCCATTAGCTGGAATAAATAAAATCAAACAGAAAAAAGAAAAAGAGATACCTCTTGGTAAAAATGTGAAAGGTAGCATATTAAGCAAAATTTAAGAATATTCAAACCCACATTTGGAGGAGAGGTAGGCTGAGTTACATCTTAATGTCTGCAGAAAGGAGCCGTGGCCCCTTTGATATGAATATACATAAAACCTGATAGGAAAATAGGATGAGATGAAACCAAATACATGAAAAATAGGAAGGTTTTTTTAAATTTCATTTGTTGTTGAATCTTGCATCTGCAGCTGATTTAAGCAGTGGTGGTGGATCTGTAGATGGGAGTCATGACTTAGCTTCTAGAATATTTGCTTCCCACCTGTATTGGGCTTAGTTCAAAAAGAATTGCAGCACATTTCTTAAACACACAAATAGCTCTGCTAAAGAAATAATGTTATTCGTATGCTTGAATTGCACACTTGCATTGCAAGCACATAGTTCAACCAGGTCACAGAATAGAAAATTATGTATTAGTATGCAAGAATCTACCTAAGATCTGGAATATGTGAGTTTCATAAATTGTGCATACAAACAACATTACACTTGAGTCATTCAAAGTGAATGCTCCCTATATCTAGAAAGGATACTCTAGAAATAACACTCATAGACCTTCATCTTGGTGGCTGTGTCTTCAGCCCAAAAAAGAGGCCACCTCTCAAGAACTGGAAGGCTGGGTGATATTTATATCCACTTACTGCTTAGCCATTGACACTGACTCTGCTGACACTGTTAAGAGGAACACTAACAGATTCTAACAGAAATGCAGTGCATTGCAAAGCTTTTATTAGCGAAATTCCTTATGCTTTGGTTGGATGAATATCGAATTGGTTTGGTAATACATAACCAATATTCAAAAGAGCATCAGACAACTTTTTTGATCAACTTTAGCCTTAATTTTGTTCTCAGCTGTGCAATACTGTGGAAATTTTCCTTACCAGGGATAGAAATCCGTATGTGATTATGTGATAGATTGAAGTACAATCACAGAATCAAAGAATATTCGGAGTTAGAAGGGATCCATGAACATGATCGAATCCAAATCTCGACCCTGCACAGAACATTCCCAAGAATCACACCATGAGCCTGAGAGCATTGTCCGAATGCTTCTTGAACTGTCAGGCTTGGTGATGTGACAACTTTCCTGAGGAGCCTATTCAGTGTACAACCACCTTCTTGGTGAAGAACCATTTTTAAATATCCAGCCTAAACCTTCCTTGACACAATTTCAGGCCATTCCTTTGAGTCTTGTCACTGGCTGCCAGAGAGAAGAGGTCAGTGCTGCCCCTCCACTTCTCTTTGTGAGGAAGTTGTATACAGCAATGAGGTCTCCCCTCAGTTTCCTCTTCTCCAGGCTGAACAAAACAAGTGACCTCAGCTACCCCTCATCTGTCTTCCCCTCAAGGTCCTCCACTTTCTTCATTGCCCTCCTTTGGAAGCTTGCTAATAGCTTTATATCTTTCTTATATTGTGGTGCCCAAAACTGCACTCAATATTCAAAGTGAGGCTGCACCAACACGGAGTAGAGCAGGACAATCGCCTCCCTCGACCATCAGGCACTGATGTGCTTGATGTGCCCCAGGACACGGTTGGTCTTCCTGGCTGCCAGGGCACACCTGTGACTCCTATTCAATTTGCCATTGATGAGGACCCACAGGTCCCTTTCTGCAGCACTACTTTCCAGTATCTCGTTCCCCAGTCTGTACATACAGTCAGGGTTGCCCCATCCCAGGTGCAGAATCCAGCATTTGCCATTGTGTTAAACTTTATATGGTTGGTGATTGCACAGCCCTCTAATTTATCAAGGCCTCTCTGCAAGGCTTCTCTGCCTTTGAGGAAGCCAACAATTTTGTATCATCTGCACACTAGCTTAGTATCAGTTCAAGTCCTGTGTCCAAGTCATTTATGAAGATGTTGAAGAGGACTGGGCCTAAGATGAAGCCCTGCAGAACCCCATTAGTGATCATCTGCCAACCTGATGTGACCTCATTTACTGTAACCCTTTGCACTTGACTCATGAGCCAGTTGCTCACCCTTTGCATGACGTATTTATCCAACTGTCCAGAAGAATACTATGAGACACTATCAAAAGCTCTGCTTAAATCCAAAATGATTGCATCAACTGGTTTCCCTTGGTCAGCTAGGTGTGTTAACTAGCCATAAAAGGATATCAGATTTGATAAACAGGACTTTCTCCTCATGAAACCAAGCTGGCTGTGACTAATGCATTGTCCTTCAGGTGTTTTTCAGTACCTCCCAGAATAGTCTTTTCCATAACCTTACCAGGCAAGAAAAGTGAGACTAACAGGTCTGTAGTTGTCAGGGTCATTCTTCTTGCCCTTTTTGAAATTTGGGACAAATGGCCAGCTTCCAGCCAACTTCCAATCAGCTACAGTTTTGGAACTGGATAGGGGAATCATTGCTTCTTGCATGCATTTATTTCCTTTAAATTTTGGTACTGAAAGTATTATAATTTCTCCCATAACTTTCTACTGAAGGTTTCAATATCTCACTGAATCTCTTAAAAAAGTAAAAACTACCTACATTTATGACTTTATATAACAAATTTTTAAAGCTCCACACATATTTGCTCTTTAAAATGCAGCAGTTTATAATAATATAACATTTAGGGTTTAAATAGCAATGCTTTAGTGTAATAAAACTTTTAGTGATTCCCTGGCATGACTTGTTCAGACTTAAGTTCCTCATTTACATATCTGATGTCCCCCAAGAGACAGACAAGCTTCAAGTTAATTACCCATGTAGCTGTAAGAACTCCTGTTTCTTTGGTAAGAACTCTCTAAAAGAAAACTAACAGTTATTAAATATTACTCTGAGTTTCAAAAAGTAATCAAATTGCATTTAAAGAGGCACTAAAGAGATACTTAAATTTAATATTCTTTGCAGACTAAATAATATATAAACCATGTACAACTTTTACACAATCCACAAATAGAACAACTGTTAAAAACTAGCAAGAAGCCCAGCCTTCAGTCATTTCAAGCACTACAGACACTTGGAAGCAAAAGGACTCTTCAGTAGACCCCACACTACTCCATAACATAGTTATTTCACATGAAAGCAAGATTGCACCTGTTGAAAGCAGTGACACATTTCTGACTGCTTCTAGTGGAACAGGATTACATTACTAATAGCTCATAACAATGTGGACAGAATCATGCTTTTATAGGAAATTACAAGTGACAGAATACATACTTCTGAAATTAAATGTAACTGTTGTAAAGACACCAACACTTCTCTTGTATCTCACCAAACTACAATTACAGAGAGGAGCAACAGAGAAATACTGTAGAGTATATGTTGCCACTTGTGACTAAAAGAATCTAAAAAACCAATTTGTTGTATCATGGAAAAGATGGACACAGTAACTGGCAAGCATAAAATGGACTTTAATTCTAACTGTTCTACACAGCTTCCACTCATGTCGTATCCAAACACCTTCAGTAGAGTGTTAGACAATACCTAACATATGTCATCTGTGGCTCATTCTCTGTCATCCTCAGCTTCAACTGGCAGCTTACAAGTACAGATATCAGGTGAAATAATTAGTCTGAGTATTTTACAATAAATGAACATGTGCATCTATTTCACAGAGTCTCACGATGACTTACACGAGAGGCAAATTCACTGACTGTCTCCAAATTATTACATGCATCCTATAATTAAGTTACAATGAATGAATCGAGTGCGGATGCTCTTCTGTGCATGGAAGACAACAATCTCATTCCACAAAGACCTTGGAGGTCATTCAAGAAACAATTAGATGTCCTGCTATCTATACTAAAGCAAAAGAACGTTGAGAGCAGAATAGTCTGTTTCCTACAGACTCAGTGCTCACAATTTCAAATGAAGCCAAACAATATGAAGCCACAGAACAACACAGAGAGAACACACATGCCTTGTAAAATGTTGGTATTCTTCGCAGAAAAATGAGTTGGGAAGAGTTATGTCTGGCATTTTACAGATGGGTATTTGGTAACTAATTTCTGTTATTTTAGTTTCTCAACTTTGCTGGGTACAATGTGAAAATCACTGAATAAAACCATTGCCATTATTCTGCTAGGTGAATACAGAAGAGGATACATACTGATGCCAGCTGTACACACATTCAGCTCTGGAGTAAAAAGCATTAATGTAAAAAGAGAAGGAAGTAAGACCTAACTTTTACATGTCAACCAATAGTCTTCTATCATATGTAGAAAGCATATCTGATATTTTCTGGCATGTTTACATTTGATCAGAGGTCTGATCTAATGAGATAAAGACAGTTAGTAATACTTACAGACTTTGGGAATGCAAAATCTTGCAATCCTTAGGCAGACAATGCTGCCACTGACTTCAAAGAAGACAATAGAAGAAGACTTCAAATAGACAATGTCTTATTGTCACTCAGGGATGATCCCTTCTGGCTGAAACATGAAACGGTGTTAACAGAGAACTGCAAAATAAGTCATTTCCATGTCTTCTCAGTCAAAAGGAGGGTCACTGAGTAGAAGACCTTTAAGGGCATTTGTGGAACCGTATGGAACTGGTTCTTCCAGGAGCCTCATCTGAATTGGGGAAATCTTAGCTTGTGAAGCTTTCTTTCTATCACTTGCTTCTATAGGTTTGAAGTACTATGCAAAAACTTACAGAAAGCATCATCTAAGATACAAATGTATCACAACTCACTACCCTGAAATATTTCAACCATTCTTTCCTTCCTTTTCAGTTTTTCCCCTTTGCCTTGTATTTCTGGTGGAACAAAAAAATAATTATGGGATGAGTGGAGAAATTATCAGTATGAAGTAGGCTTTGCAGGTTGATCTGAACAGTTGCCTATGTGAAGTACAAAGGATAATGCAGACCACTAGAATATTTGCCACTAGAAGATTTGCCACTGGAAGATTTGCCACTAGAAGATTTGTCTCAGAAACAATGGCTTGGTTAAAGTACAGCTTTAGACTAGAGATACACAAAGTAATAAGAGGAAGGCATAGTCCCAGACTATTAGTGAGATTGTTTGAAAAAAGACAAACTCCAACCACACAAATAAACTAAATTAATAAAGAAAATGTTCTTCCAGATTGTCTTTTATTTTTCAGATCTAAGCATTAGCATTTCTTCTCTCTTCACATATAAGTCCATTAATGAAGAGTCAAGCTTAGCAGGACCTGAGCACCGAAATAAGTAGGGGAAATATGGAGCCATTCAACAATATAGGGCCATGTTAACAGATGCTTTCAAACAAAAAATAAAGGAGCAAATACAATGACTATCCTTGAAAAAAAGATATGAAATCAAGGGACTTTTTTTGTTGGTTTGGATGAGGACCAAGCCATCACACCCATTACCTAGAATATGGATCCAGTGACTATAGAGAGAATCTATTCAAAAAAGTAGATATGTTATAGTCTGTTTTTAAAGGAAGATGAAGCTGCCTATTTGCTATAAGGATTGAAGCTGGATTTTCCCAATCAGAACAGTGTGTAATTGCCTTTGGATTCTTGCCATTGTTTTCAGTCCAGTAGTTATTTCACATGAAGAAACTGAAGCTAAACAGAGCTCTCTACGCTATTGATTCTATTTATAGCAGTCTTGATCCTGCAGTGAAATGTCTTCGGACACAGGCAGAGCACATTCTTGGATCTGCAACTAAATATCTGTTATGAAAACTTCTGATTAATAAGCACTAGGTTCCGTATTTGTATGCTTGCATCATTCCCAAGACCATATCCCATCCCATCATTCACATCAAAAAGAGAATAATATCTGAATTCATACCATGTTTTGTATCTGCCATCTGTTGAGTTTGTGTGGTGCAAAGTACCCAACTTCACTGTTTCATGCTTAAGAACTGAAACCTCTCATGTTGTATTTAAATTTACACAAGCATTGATGGCACAAGATTTCTGACACTTCATTATAGTACATGAGATTATTTGGGCACCATATGCAAAAGGCACAGAATATATCCTGTCTCCTCCTTGTGGCACAGAGAGAGGCGATCAATCAAAAAGGTGCTTGGAGTCAGACAAAATGGCTGTATGGTGCTTCAGTGTTCAAATTATGTGTGTTCTTTAAAAAAATTGAATGCTGGATAATGATTTTCCACACTGCTATACTACAGGTAAGTTCAAAAGCAGTCATTGTCAGTATGCTGATTGATGTAAAGCTTTCAGTCTCTGGGGGGAAGAGTATAGCACTTCCTACTGCTTGATCCATAAAGCAGCATTTACTGCAGCCCACCTTCCTGGTCTGTGCTGCATAATACATTGCCAGATTATGGGAGTTAGGGAATTAAAAGGAAAAGAAAAGAATGGATGAAAAAGCCCTGACCCACTCCTCCACAGGTGAAATATTTGAGTCCCTGCCTCAGGGTATTGGAAGTAGACACTAATTG
Source organism: Acanthisitta chloris (assembly GCF_000695815.1). NCBI lineage: Eukaryota > Metazoa > Chordata > Aves > Passeriformes > Acanthisittidae > Acanthisitta > Acanthisitta chloris. The sequence goes on from NW_008686522.1 coordinate 17,521, forward strand.
CCATCCAGATACCCACTACTTATATTCACCTAAATATTTCCCACTCTGGCTGATCAACCAACGTAAAATTTAATTGAAAAAGTTTTCATTTAACGTTTGCATCCTGTGATGACTAGCTGGGACTGGAAGCATTCACTATTAGAGCTACAGTATAAAAAGGGAGAATAGCGCTGTGTGAAGGAGCCCAAGTAAAAGGGAAGAAATGAGAAGGGGGTTAAAAAGGCTCTTAAGGATACACACTTCCAGTTTCTTTTACTAAGAACCAACAACTTGCACTTCAAGTGATACTTCTTGTGCCAAGTACTGTGCCAGTTGTTTGATTCTGTATTTGCTACTTAGTGATCACTATCAGAATTTTTGTAGGCATTTTCTTATGGCTGTTGAACAGAAACACTATCCACAGATAGAAAGGGGAAACTATTATTGATCTGTGTCTGCTTTGATGTGCTGCTTTCTGGGAGTGCAAACCGATCTGTTACAATCAGATGCTACACAGCCTGAATTATATTGAGGTTCCCATCAATATATAGAATATGTGGGAGCAAATAAACAGTAGTCACAAAAGAAAGACTTGACCAGGTTATTAACCAACTCTGGGCGTTGAAAAAAAGAAATTCATGTGGGATCCAGACAGGTCTCATTCTTAAAGACCTTTTGGGGACAAAAATACAAGAAAGGAAGCGTTTGATATTGGAGACCATGCAGAGATGGCAAAGAAGAGGATTTGTGCTTTATGAAGCATTAAAGTGACTTCTGTAATGGTAGTCTATTTGGAACAGAAATGCCCCATTTAAAAATAAAAAAAGGCAATGAAAGCAACTGAGATTCAGAACTTCCAAACCTTGTTGTCAGTCATAGAGATATTTTTCGAAATTAGAGTTGTACCTAAAATGGAGAGATAGAGTACAGAGCACTAAAACCCAAAATCCTTGCTCAAAAGTGTTTACAATCGGAGAGAAGAATCATAAGTACAAGCAGGCATCAGAAAGAAAGACAATGATGAGAACAAGTGGAACAAGATCTGAACAGTAAATGCTGGTTTACATTTACAAGATACTGTTGAGCAGATAACATTCTCCCTACCTCCTTCAAGCTCGCCATCATTTGCCTATCAGCCTTCAGACAGGACAGGCAGGCACAGGGGAATATTGGTCATAAACAGGAATGGATGCTAAAATGAGATTGGCCAAAGGCAGGAACAAGTGACATAATGAAATTTATTCAGAATCAAAATGCTTGAAATGATTGAAAGTTTAACAACAAAGCTGAAACATAGATGTGTGTCTCATAGATTTAAAATATGTTTGGATATGATTATGCAATGTTTTGCATCTTGTTTTCTTCTTTAAACTTATAAATAAGTGCAAATCAAAACAGTGCTAATTTTTGCAAAATTCTAACTACACAAAGTTTAAGTGTTAGCTTTGTGCAGAAGCGACTTTGAGATGCCTCTCCACACAGATTTCTTGTAGGTATCTCACTCTAAATGCAGACATGTTAGCTCTTTGCTAAGCAAAAATACTCCATAACAGTGGTAAAATGTGGCATGAAGGCTGAATTCACCAGTAGAACAGATAAAATGTCCAAATAGATGTTAATGACAATAGATAAATAGAAGCAGAATTACACAGGCCTAACAGAAATAAGAAAATATTGGAGGACAGAGTCAAAGGGAGTTTAGTGAATATTACAGTATGGCAAGCACATGTACGAGGGTGACAAAGTAATATGAACATCTTTTCATTTTGCTTAACTCATCCAATGCATCTTTTCAGCTTGCAAACATAAAAACCATAGATAATTGAAACAAACAAAGGCAATAGATCTTCTGGCAAATTGCTTTAGAGTGTATCAAATGGCAATTGACATCTAGAATGAGACGCTTGAAGTATTCTCATTTAGTCAAAAAAAATTTATCTCCAAAAATACCAGGTAAACAATTCCCTAAACACATGTACCAACTCAAGATTTCTTTAATCTTTTTATTCTATTTATTTCACTCTATCAAAATATCTTTAGGTGGAGTTCTTGAAGAAATAGACAGGTTTCACAGAAAAGTGAGAGCCACTGGTTTGATGACCATGGACATGCGCTATTTCTCTTGCAAATGTAAATGGTCATGACCTAATGAGTTAGACGCAGAAAAGTATACTGCATAACAAAGGCAGAAGACTGAAGCAGGGCCTTAAATTATTTTGAGAGGTTTATGAGAATCTTCTGTTCTTGGAGTTTCAATTATTCTTTGGAAGAGTAAATAAAATTAACTCAATTTCCAGCTGTGGACAGATTGTGGGCAGATAGATAATTACCCTGCCATACCCATAGGTAGCCAACTTCCCCCACTGTTCAGTAGCATTTGAATTGTTTGCCTTTTCTCTCACTGGTTTTGACTTTGTTGAGAAGAATGGAGGTGACATTTATCTCTTAACACAAACATATATTAGTAAGCCATTTTTAGAGACGCGGGTTAAGTGAGGGAGCGTAAAGCTCACATATGGGCAGACATATTATAGCAATTTTAGTAACAACAAAGATCAGAAGGGAATTGCTACATTCAGAGAGAATGTGACTGAAAGTTAAAGAATAAATTCAGGTATGTGTCACTATTCTCTCAATGCTAAAAGAAAGCAGAAAAATAATGACCTGTAATTCCAACAGGGAGCAAAAAGAATCAGACCTTCTACAGCCATTAGGGGTGCTTCACCCCATACTACTCTTTTGATTTCCACATGAAACCATATACTGAATAAATTCCTGGCACAGTTCTGTCAAATTTCCTATAACTGTAGCCAGTTATTAAATACCTGAGTTCGACAAGAGAAGTGACAAATGAGTATTACATGAAAAGGAAGCATTTTAATATTTTGGTAGATTCTTGACACAGCTGCTACATAACCAATAAGAGATGGACTAATTCAGATGGCAATGAGGTAATGACTTAATGGTAAGACTATACCACTTACAGTGCTACAAAAAGCAGGTAACTGACCTAAATCAGGAGATCCAGAATGAGTTACCCTGGTACCAACATGCTCCACAATCAACAGACAGACTGAAACTACTTTGAGGAGAGATCAAAAAAACATGAGGTTGGCTAGACTTGACCAGGAACAGGGCTGTGTCTGAACTTCAGCCCCTCACAAAAGCTCAGGTGTGACTCTGCGTTCAGGATCCAGCCCCAGACCTGATGCAAGACTAGATATGGGTTTTTTGGTGAAGATTCTTAGTGACCAAAGCACTCAGAGAAGAGATACCTGTGTCTCAGCTTCACCTCAGCTTAAGGAGATTTGATGCCCAAAATGCCATGCCCAACAGAAGTGCCCTATGATCAAACTAGAGCTAGCTGCAAGTGTGAAAGAGGGTAGTGAGAGGATACTCTATTCTTTCCTTCCAGATTGGGCCACTATGCAAAGGGGTCAAAAATCTTGAAGTCAAAAGACAATACAAATGGAAAGTCTAACTTTGAGGTCTGTGGACAGGTGGAGATAGGTGCAGTCCACCTGTGGATAGATAGGTAAAATCCACTCCCTAGACATATGTAACACACAAAAATTTGTTTCTGAAGCATACAGTGGATAGAGATGTTAATGTCCATTCTTGCAGCTTTTGATATTCTGCAAGATGATAGAAGAAACTTACATGATTAGAAACTTAGTCAAACTGACATATTTTTTAATAATATTGAGTCATAAGTGATAATAAAAACCAACACCTGACATATTAATGCCCAGAGTTTTGGACAGATTCTTCTGAAAAAACTTATTTGATTGCAGTATAAATTTACAGAATTTTGCAATAAGTTTTAAAATGTATTAAATTAGATAAAATTTCAGTATGCTATCTGTACATTATTTTTATTATTATTATTAATTTTCAATTGATAAACAACAGGAAGGCAGAAAAAATGCCTTCACTGTCAACTCTAAACAAAAATGAGGAGGTAGTTGAGAAGAATGAACAGAATAGAAAAAAGCTGCAACATCTGAGAGCTGGTTTTGGCAGAAATATTTCCAGCATGAATAGTGGCATTTTAAGTAAAATGTGGAAGACTTTGCACAGATTCATAGTCAGTACAGCAGTAATAATCCTTGACACACATTATTTCTAAGCTGCTGCTGCCCCTATGCAATGTGTTAAGACAACGAACTTCCAAACCCAATCAGAAGATGTCACAAACATTATGGCTCCACTCCTCAGCACACAGTAGTGAATCAGGGCAGGCCTCTGGGAGACTTGAAATGAGTGGTGAAGTACAGCACCAAGTCAAGAGAAGCCCGCAGAGGTTTAAACTCTTACATTTCTCTCACTGTAACTTTGTGTGACACAGGGCCAGCAAATGCTGCAGCTGCTGCTCTCTCTCATATTATCTGTAAACACATGTGCCCCTTGCATTTAGAACAAAACCACAATGTTTTTCAGATTAGAAAAGCTATCTTTCTTGTATTTTCTTTTAACCACAGATTTAACTTCATCTGGCCTCTTTTTCAACAGTCTTATAATATTGTACACATCTCAGCTGAAAAGAGAGTGAAGTCAATATATACATGTGACATATATGGATGACAAAATTTCTCTGCATGTGTTCTCTGCTACTCAGTTTACATGGGCAATAAGAATAATAGAATTTCTACAGCTTTTCCACCTTTTATACCCGTTCCAGATTCTTTAAGGGTCTCTGAGGGACTGGTTTTAAGCATGCTATTTAATGGTCCATAGAAAATACAAATCCACTAATCTGATTTTAAAAATGCCCCCTTACTTTGGTACATAAAGCTATTTCAAAAGCTGGGTTTTTTATCAGAATATGTATGATGCTATTATGAATGGTCACAGGGATTTTGAAAACACAAATTCAGTGTCTGTTGTATACAACCCCTGCATAGATGGAGCAGGATACTGCTTCCTGCTCCTTATTTAAAGTTGTTGTTAATATAAACAGAAGGTAAATATTTTCAGATTACTTCATATTCCTTCTGTCCTTAGATCAGAGTCTACAAGCACTGGATTCAGCTCCAGAGGGATCCAGTCTCCACTAGCACACAACTATAGCATCACATACAGGCACAGCAATATGTTGAATGATTGAGGATGTCAACGGTGAGATTCAAGCCAGAAGTGAATCTCAATTTGCAGACTGTGTTCATCTCTAATACACGCTCAAGTTCAAATACATATTTATTGTAAAAATGGTTCCAGAATGCATACACCACACTGAAAACTTTTCCGATGCATTGGTTTTGTTTCACCTGTGTTCTGAAGAACACAGTAGTGCTCTTCAATGGATGAGTACATGGAGAGGATCAGTCATCATTCTGATTATAGTTGCAAGGCATTGGATGCCATAATCAGAGTCTAGGAAATACTGGACTGAGTAAAGTCCTGAATATATTTTACCACTGTGCATCAGTGGGCATTCATTACACAATATTACTTATCTCTAGCACAGTATTTCCTGTTCTTGCAGTAAGAAAAACTACAAACATGGTAATTAATGAAATTACATACAAGCCTCATTTTACATAGACTTTGTAGTTTCCATAAACAGGGATGCCATAACAAAGTAAGTTTTTTACATTTCATTGAACTAGACAACAGCAAATCTTCAAACAAATGTGCTTCTGTGGGCAAAACTATGAAATAGTTAGAGGCCAAATAGGTTTATAAGTTACTGATCCATCTGAGGCTGAAAAGATGATCACCAGATGTCTTACTCTTCTACCAGTCTCACTATAACTCCAAGGATCAATTTTATATATCCTAAAACACCCCCCTGCCCTCACAGGTCCAAACCCTTCAAGCCAACTCTTCTGACCTGGCCCTGATCGTTACAGGCCATGGCCAAGTTGTGCAAGCATTTGTAGTTTAGGACAAAGCCATTTATTGCTTCTCAGAATGAGATTTAGCCAGAAACAGTTTTGTTCAAAAAAAAATCTGATAAAAGGGAGAATGACAGGAGTGAGATGTGGCTCCTCCTTCCACAAAGGATGCTTCCTCACTAGCAGAATCCCTCCTCTCTTTTTTCCTCCCTCAGTTTGACAATTGCAGAGTGCCAAGACATGGAAATGATCTTTCCACTGGTGACATCTGTCTCCCCAAAGAGTTCCGGAGGCAGTTATTGTGATAGCTTTGGAGTCTGTCATATGATTAGGTGAATATCGAACAGTCTGGGACTTCATTTTCTTAATGTTAGTTCCTGTGGCTCACATTTGACTGCCTGGTGTTCTGGTTTCAGCTGGGATAAAGTTAATTTACTTCCTAGTAGCTGGTACAGTGCTGTGTTTGACTTAGGATGAGAATAATGTTGATAACACACTGATGTTTTAGTTGCTGCAAAGTAGTATTTACATTAAGTCAAAAACTTTTCAGCTTCTCACACCACCCCACCAGTGAGGAGGCTAGGGGGTACAAGAAGCTGGAAGGAGATACAGCTGGGACAGAAGATCCAAACTAGCCAAAATGATATTTCAGACCATATGACATTGTGCTCATGGTGGGGGCAGGTGAGGGAGGAAGAAGTGTCTGTGTGGTGTGGTACCTGCTGGGTTAAACCCCAACATCTGGATTTAATACTATGTGTGATTTTGTTTATTTAATTTTTTCTGCTTAAAAAAAAAGGAAGAAAAAGGCCTAAATAAGTGTATGCATTAGGCTTGCAGTTGAAGACTGCCTTCTCTTTCAGTTATTGTATGGTATACACACAACTATCAGTTAGCATTGCTTGTTTATGCATCTACTAGAAATATTGAGTTCTCGTTGTGGAAAGGCTGATGGTATTAACATATAAGAAAGCTTTATGTGCCACTTCTTTGCAAATACATACTTCAGAATGCTCTCATTAATGAACCACAAAGGAAAAATATTTTTTAAAATAATAGCTCTCTAAGAAATGACATTTAAAAGAAGTACTGATTAATATCAGAAACAAGTCAAAAGAGTTAAAGAAGTTTTAAGTATTATCCTTTTCAGCATGTCTATCAATAGGAAGCTGACAATAGTATTATTGCTATTTACATATTGGTAACATGCTGGTATGAATTTGCATAACGTATTGTAGTTCTATGCTCTAGGGACTTGCATTGTAACATATTGGTGCTTAATGAACTCTGAAAAAATTGATTTTCCACAGAGTAAATTAAGGAATGCATTATAGCTGTTAAAGCAATCTTAAGGGAAATCTGAGGCTTCCACTGCAGCACCATGCTTAGTAAGTAATAAATTACATGTTATACTTATTTGCCTTAATTCATGCTAATTTTGTCCAATTAATGTATCACAGTAATTCAGAAGCCTGTCACAGGAGAGCTAATTATTTATTGGATTTTTGTGTTCAGCTCCCTAGGAGTCTACTAGCAAACAAACTTGCGACTGTCTTTCTGTTAGGTCCACAATGACATTCTTATGTCTTACTGGGGAAGAAAAAGAATGTTATTCTTTTTTTTTGTTTCAGTCATAAAAATGGATCATTATTCATTTAAGTTGTTTTTTTGTTTACAAATTGGTGTCACATCATGACAGATTGCCATACTGCCAGGATGAAATCCAATGTTTTTCCTCTTCCTGTAAATGCCTGAACATGACACAATTTTTTTAAAGACAGTGGCAGCACTTTTCACAACCTGAAAGCTTCTGCCAAGTGTGTGTAAAGTTCAAGAAAAAAACCCTTCTCATTCTTTTCATTGAAACTTGTTTTTCAAAATCCATTGCCTTGAAAAATCACAACATGCCCATAGCAATTGATAGTGTTTCAAAAAAATAGATTTTTAACTGTGGCAGAATGTTAATTCACAGCAAAAAATGAATTATTTATGAGATTAATTTGTTCAATTCATACCTATAAATAATATGGCAGTTGCTAAATAATTTGCACCGTGATAAGATGCAGACATCACAGTTAAACAATAAGAGAGTCACCAGCTGTGAAATACCCACTATCTGCTGGCATTCTGTCATGCACCAGCATTTACAGAAAATTATTTGTTGGGGGTGGAAAGTATCAGATCTGATACTTGGCTTCTTCTCATGGGTAGCGGGAGAATACTTGTCAGTTGATTACTGTCTTCTACCCTATGTGAAAAGAAGTGATATTTCTTTAAATGTATAATGCAAAGTGACGTTACCAGCAGGCTACATAAAATCATGTGATGTAACCTGCCATAATATGATGCACATGACCAACTGTGTCACAAATTTAAAGAGACTTATTTTACAAGAACTGGTGAGAAAAAAAATATTACCACTACTCCTTTTCAGTCAGTTGCCATTGATGTGTCTTTGCCTATAGCCAAATGAATACCTGGTAGTTCAGTAAACGTCTCTGAGCAATATACTATCTTTCACTTTCTGTAGCTATTATTATCACTTAAAAAGCATCTGTCAAGTACTTCTTCATTTTCTAACATTGTTTTTCAATCTTTTCCTTCCTAGCAAGCACACAAGCTCGTCATAGAATTAATTATCCAGCCCTTGTTTCTCGGAAAACTGTTGTTTAATTGTTTATGGCATTTAGAATTTGAAATGGTTTTCTTCATTTCCTTCCTTGACTTCTTCACTCTGGAAAACATAAAACCTACACTTAATGTGAAGCATGTCTTAAATGCCATCAAAGTCAGCAGAGATAATGACTGCGTTTTCCTCTTAACTAGGAGCTTTATTTTCAGACTGCATTACCAAGACATTCTGGGTAAGGGGGCAGAGTGCACACCTTCTAAGGGTGGGAGCACATGTGGTCAACCATACCATGCAAACATGATGGCTGTTTTATGAATGGCTCAGAAAAAGGGGTGACCTATGCAAAAGAACTGCAATCAATAAAGAAAACCAAAAAATCAGGAAGAAAAGACTTCATGACAATATCAAAAAATTCTTCCTGCCAGCAAATACATCAGTTTTGAAAGCCCCCTTGCCTGAAAATACCCATAACTTTTTCCATCTCTCAGTCCTATTTTTGCTATAAGTACTCTGCCTCATTGCTTATATGGAGAAGTGTAAATAGCCTCTTGTCATGAGTCAAAACCCATAAAACCTGACACGGAAAATCATCTTAAACACTAATCATATGGAACAGGTGACAGAGGGTTTGCATTGTGAAGATGTCACACTATGGATAGACAGAATAGGAAAAAGCCTAAAATGTTAAAACAAGATTTGGAATCCCTAGTTGGAATGAATGGTTTAAAGTGCCCATGTTTACCCTCTTGTTAAGCTAATATGTTTGCTTCTGCTAGATGTAGCAGAAACTTCTAAGCTAACTTTCATGTTACTTTAACCTAATTTAGAAACTTTAAAAAAAGGCACAATACCAAAATACCCTTGGAGAGGGAAGGCTTGTGTAAAGGAACTAAATATTCATTAGACACTTCATTTGTAACAGACTATGTTTGCTCCTTTCTCCTCCACGCCTCCCATCTGTACAGCCCAACTGCACAAGGAAGGTGAGGAGGAAGGGTATTGTAGTTTTCTTCTGCTTCTTTTTGATTGTGCTACCTAATAAAGGCCCGTCTTTAAAATCCTCTTCTTGCCATGGAGGCAGCTGCTTTTCTGCTAGCTATTTCATTGGGTTCTCTTATGGTCAGTCAGAATATGACAAAAGAAATCAAATTTCAAACACCTTCTTGTATCTCAGAAATGTATGAAAATCTTGAGTCACACAGCAGCAAGTGACACGACTGCTACAAACAGTCCAGGAGTTCATTCACAGCCTCTTGTTACACTAAACACCAGTAGACTATAATTTCTGGACCTGAAACCTTCCCAACACCGATGTAGTTTGTCATTCACCCTGACACATGACATGTTCTGACACACCATTTCTTTCCAATGCAAAGGCAACTTCTTTCTCCACACCTAGAATGTCTTTGTTTCACTTCTTTTGCCTCCCATGCCCTTCTGCCATCTCCCTGGCAAAGATCCGTCAGCACAGGGTTCCATATCTCCCTTTTCACACTGACAAGGTTTTAGTGGTCTTTCATCACCCAGCAAATTAAGAAAGGTGTTTCTTGAAAGCAGAAGTGTGTAAGATCACACTCACAATGCAAGTTGTTTGTGTAATCAGTGCCTATACAGTGTTTCCTGCCTGCCACACAAAATCTGTCCTGTTATGTCATTAGGCTGACTTTGTCAGAGCACAAAAGATACTTAAAAAAAAGAAGTTTATAAAGATTCCCAAGCCAGTCCTGGTCTCAGTGGTTTCAGAAGACAGTGCTGTTCAAAACAGCTTCATCCCTCTTAGCCACAGCTGGATGCAGAGACAGCACAAACGTCTTTTCAGGAGTTCATGTTACCATGAGCAAAATCAGTGCAGGTATCACGAGAGAGAGAGGGAGAGAGAGAGAGAGAGAAGTGTGGAAACCCTCATAAAGCTGCAAGCTTATACAAACAGCATTTATTCATTCACTGCATTTAGTAACAGATTATTTAAAGAAATGGATGACAATGATAGCAAGACTTTAAAATGATAACTAAGCAGCACCTTGGCCTCAATTACAACATTAAATTACAGTAGAAATCATATAAAGAAAAAGGTGACCCAACTCAGCATTAATTATAGAATGACAAAACCATGCAGGTTGGAAGAGAGCTTCAGAAGTCATCTGGTTTGACCTTCTGCTCAAAGAAGATCTGGTAGATCAGGCTGCCCTACTGCTGAATGATTAACTCACTGGGGCACAGTGAAAATCAGAGAGAGCTAGTCAAGGAAGGGAGTTAGTAGTTTTTTACAGAGTGAATTGTAGCAACACAGAATGAAGACAAAGGAAAGGAAACTCAAAAGGGGATCTTAAAATGAGACAGACTATGGGTACAAATAGAGGTTGCAGGTGACTACACATCCTGCATCTTGCTCCCATAGGTGACTGAATGAATTGTGCTAATAGACACTGCAGATCTTTCCTTTCCTGCCCACCAGTGTTCAATCAAGATGAAGAACACCCACAGCCCTGCTTCCAGGACTCACTCATGACCATATTCCTCATCCTGAACACCATGAGCTGCTCCATTTCCTGATGTGTTTATGAGAATATTTCATTCTGCTTTCATGTCTCCCGAAACACCATCAAAATTAGAATAACTATTTTTCTATAATTTGAAGGGTGACTTTCCAACTTTATTCTGAATTTGAAAACAAATTTATTCTTTCTTTTGATATAATCAAGCTCGTTAGGTGAAATAGCAAGATTTCTGCTTGCTTATAAATATCTCGTACTATTCTGAATTTCCTTTATTTCCATCTAGGGAGCCTGGTAAACATCTATGTGCTTCTGCAAGAGAGAGCCTAGAACAGAGCTGTTGATTCTATACTGCTTGCTGCTTTTGCCAATTTTCTGCAATTGCCAACTTTCTGCAATTGCCAACTTTCTACAAAACTGTTTCTTGCAAATGATGGTTGCATATGTAAATACAGGACCTGCAATAATCAACTTCAGAGCTACAGTTCAATAAAGTCACTTATGAGGAAGTCCATCACACAAGTGATGCCACCTGATGTGCAGTTGACCCTGTGATCTACAGGAGGGCTGCTCCTCCTCTGTGGCTCATCCAAAACTCCTTTTTTTCCAGCATACTATTGCAGTTCACTGTTGTATTTTTTAGGTGCTTTATATTGTTCTTCCGGAATTAATAGAGGCACCACTTTGAGATCTTCAGACAAAATGCATGATAGAAATGCAAATAAACTACTAGCTTACCATTTGATGCAGAGACTGCTGTATAGCTCTACCTAGCCATTACATTTACTTCCATGCCTATCAGTATGCACTCAGAGATTGATAGATGATGGTTTCATAACTCTTAAATACATTTTTGATATCCTAAACCTATAGAGCCTTCAGACATTTTGTTCAGGAGATTTGGAATACTTTGCTACTTGAAATAAAAAGTGCTTCAATTGGCAGGGTTTTAAATCCAAACATTTAAGACATTGATTTTACTTAGTTTTTCTAAAGTAACTCCTTTAGGAAATTGAGTGCTACATTGCTAATTTTAACTTTATTCATTTTAAAGTGCTCCAGGATACTAGCACAAAGGGCACTGTAAAAATTGCATTCTGCTGTATTAGGTTTGAATAGGATGAGTTATAGAACAGTTTGAGACTTTGAATTTCCAGAATTTAGTTATTACAATGCTTATAATACTAAAGGTTTCTTATGTATGCACTTTATGTTTGGGGGTTTTTTTCTTAATAATCATAATTTCTAAGAAATATCGACTATACACAGTCTGTAACTAAAGCTTTATAATATTTTCTATTGCAATCTATCTATATAAAAGGATTTTGCAGAACAGTTATTCACTCTTACATAAATACAATTTAAAATGCAAATGTTCAGGCCTAAATTACAGTGGAAATTCATTTTTTCATGCAATGAAGCTTTACAATATTTTTAGAGTTGATTAACCTGCAATGAGATTTTTCTTTTGCAATACAATAAATATGTTCACTTGCATAAATCTGAATACAACATGCAAAAATCTGTCTGAATATCAAACAGTGAGACTAAGTGGTTGTGTATTCAGAGTAAACAATGCAAAATGAAACAATTTGTATGCATTTTGAATTTTAGAACATTTTTCTGAAAGAGATTTGGAGGGTTTTGACATACTGCGGCACAATTAAATGACCAATAAAAATGCAAAAAAATTGTACTCCTTTTCCTTGACGATTAACAAACTTATCCCAAACTATTTCATTAATTCAGTAAAGAGTGCTTTGTAATACATTAACTTCTAAAAGAATAATATAGTTTCATAGGTGCATTTTCCCCATAAGTATTCCCTAAAATATAGATGACAAAGTGTGAAAATGTGAATGATGTTGCAGAGATTCTGATTTTTCCTCTTTTTTCCAGTGATTTGCCTCAATCTCATGTATAATCTAGCATTCCCTGGAAGTGACAAATATCTAACAAAAGCAGGCACAGAATTACTTAAAACAGTAGGAAAAATATGAAAAATGCTATTAATTGACAGGGAAAAATAATAAGAAGTATTCAAACAAGTAAACTTTGGCTTTGGGAGAATATATGGAACATTCCTTAATTGCTTTTTCAAGACCAGTGGAAAATATTCCTCATGCACAGTGGGTGTTTCTTCCACTGCCTCTCAACACAGGATAATTTGTGAAGGTATAACTTAGTGTAGAAAATATGAGATAGAGTAACTTAAGCAACATTTTAATAGATATACCACCTAACTTCAGCAGGTCATTGGGGAGGCAGATCGATGGAATGTATGTTGTCACTAACATCAAAAAGAATAGATCTATCACAGAAAAAACACCTCAAACTATTTAAAAATTTAAAGCATTATCTATAGCATTTTTATTCAAAGGCTTTTTTGAACAATTGTGTTTGCACACTTCTTTGACAATAGAAAGTTCCCACAAACCCTCCCCTAATGGTCAAAGTACTACATGAGATTTTTTGATTCCATTTGTAGTTAGGTTTGATGTGCACTTCAGTTCTGTTTTAAATGTATATGCATTAGCGATTATAAGTCTTTAAAGGACAAGAGCAATAGTGCAGTCATCCCAAAGAAAAATAATACAAACCCAAAACCTAATCCAAAATCAGGCAATAATACACATTTTTACTTTCATGTTTTCTATATTAAAATACATGTTTATCCCAATAAATCATGAAGGACACAGTATTTTTCTTCTGTTATCTGCTGGAGCCATATCTAAAAGAAATTGAAACCCACAGCTATCGTCTCATTGGTCTTCTTTTGTATATTTCCAGCCTATCCTTCATTCTTATACTATAGATCTGCCTATATCCTTCCTCCCTGAGACAAATGAAACTTGGGGGTTTATCATTGCCCAGTTGTTCAGTGCTGCAGTACAGTAGGCACTTACTGATGAACTGAAAGTGCAGTGTTTGTGCTAAAAAGACCCTTTGACTTGAACTGCACAGGGCCTCTAAAGACCTTCAGCCTGCAATGCACTTCTGGTGAAACACAACCTGATGGGTCAGGAAGACTGAGGAGGAGAGCAGTCAGTAGCAACAAGGCAATGCAAACCAGAAGCATCACCTGAAGTCATAAGCATCTGTGTAACATTCACATCCTGCTGTTCTTCCAGGGTGGTAAACTGGGGAGAAAAGACTTCCTGAGAGAACTAATAACCGCAAATTTGTTACTATTCTGTGATAACCAGGAGGTGTAATTAAGATACGTGATGTGTTCTACAGCTTTACCTGTAAAATACTCTGATTAATCTAAATTAACTTAATGTAATAAACTACTTACTTTTCCAATAGTGAAATCTGCAGTGAGTTAGAAAAGAAGAAAACTGTTTCACACTTCTTATAAGCTGTGAAATGACTGCTATCTTATTTAGAAAATAGAAATTTACATACAAGTGGGAAATGTTTCTCATCACTGGGAAGAACAATTTTCATTAAAATATTCTGGTATTCCAATGAAAAGGCAAGAGTTTTGAGTAAGTATATTCAGTTTTACTTATATAAGTTTCTTTACTTGAACAAAATATTTGTACAAAATAATCAATGCTTAAAATAAAATCATTTATGTTGGCTGAATTTAGCATTTTTTAAATGTCCAAATTAGGCTTGAAGTTTCATTCACGTGGTTATTTTGGATAACTTATACCCTTTTTCCCCTTTGGATTGGGATAAAAGGTAGAACACTGTAATAAATTAATTGAAATACATTTGCAGATAGAATTAATCAGAAAATTTATCCTATGAAAAACTTCAAATAGGAAGCAAAATGTAAGAAGTGGAAATATTTTCATATGGAAATCCTGCCATATTGTCTGCCAACAGTTGTGCTCCAAGTCTCCTTTGCTGGGGGAGTGTTGCATTATCAAGACATTATACATACAATAGTAGCCTTTCTTAGCTAATCTGACTAAAGAAAATCCCCAGAAGATGTAATGTAGCTAGGCAATCCACCTATTCATTTATTAGTAGAGAGACAGGGAAGATGACCTACTGCCCTTCTAATCTTCGTACTAAAAGCACTAGAGGAGCAGCATTCCAGTTTCCTGACACGTGGTTCTTACATTCTTTTAAAACCAGATCTCTTCCATGAATAAAGAAATGGGTTGAGGTCACAAACCCAGCTGCCCATTGAAAACAAAACCAAATACTGAAATATAACTTCTCGCATTCCTCTGACCCAGGACTCTCTTCTTAGTAAGTGGGAGAAGCAGTCACCTCTGAGCCACAATTCCTCTAAAACAGGTCTGAAATTTCACCCAAAAGTGCCTATTTCTCTAAATGGACACCCAAAATTGTTGGGGTGATTCATTCAGATACAGATATCCAGCAATAGGTGAGATCAATCCTGGCTCAGGTCTTCAGTCACATACTGTTCTAGTGGAAGGA
The DNA here is from genome assembly GCF_000695815.1 of Acanthisitta chloris. Taxonomy (NCBI): domain Eukaryota; kingdom Metazoa; phylum Chordata; class Aves; order Passeriformes; family Acanthisittidae; genus Acanthisitta; species Acanthisitta chloris. The sequence continues at coordinate 32,865 of NW_008686522.1, forward strand.
AAGGGAAGAAAGACTTCCCTTGGATTAGGAAGTTGCTTTTTCTATCCCTTCTGAACTCTTTTTGTCCAGGCCTTGATGCTATTCACAGATCTCTTTCAGGACTTTCACACCATTTTCTGCCAAGACTGGTGAAACAGAAGTTTGCAGTCCCACCCCTTCTCTGTATTTTCATGCAGCTCCCACAAAATTTCAGCAATCAAATCTACACTTACCTTTTATAGAAGAAAAACATTTTTGTTCTGAATAGGATTTTTGGTTCAATTTCCATGTTCAGCTCAGCGAAGTAAATAATAAAATTGTATATGTATCTTTTGATACGTTCTGCAATTCTAATTAATTTAACTGTATTAATAGTTTCAAGACAGGTCAGTCTATGGTCTGTATTCTCATCTCAAGTAAAACATTTTGAATATACATGGACTTCTTTGAAATCAATGGACTCAGTCCAGTGTAAATGACAACAAAGTCTACTCTGTGACCTAGAAGAAGGACTCCATCTGTAATCATATTTTATGGCCCATTACACTGAAGGCATAAAAATTTGCTGCAGAAATCCATTTTTGACTTTTGAATCTTTCTCTTTAAACTGGTATCTTAGTGAAAGAATTTAAGGATATTTTGCCACAAAAATATGTAAAAAATAAGATTAATTAATCAAACTTCAAGAGTAAGTCAGCACATATATTTTAAATCCTTTCAACACCACTAATCGGCTACTCTTGCACTTATATAATTAAAATAATAGAGAGCAGCTATGAAAATTGGGGAGATCATTCAGTTCATCCTCTATGCCAAAGGAGGAGTCAGCACTTAGGACATTAACTAGGATATGCAATGTAGCTTTCTTTTTGCCTACCACAACATGAAGGCATCAAGAAAGTCAGATTTTCAGTATTTTTCAGGAGTGCAGTCCAGAAGCCTAGATATATAAGGGCAAATGAAATATTAGTTACCTCAATGTTTGTGTGTTCAATTTCCAGTTGGCAATTGTCTACATCTGCACATAATGCCTGAAACATCCACTGAACAACATCCACTGAAATCAATGTGGATTACTTTACTCTTAACTTTCATGAACCTCGGAGAAAGCCCCTATCCAGGCCCCCATGTGGAAAAATTACTGTAAAAAACCCTGTAAACATACAATGTTTCATACAAATTTGACTACTTAAACCTCTTTTTTCAGAAAGTTTTATCTATAAACAAACACAAATAAACATCAGTGTTAGAATAAAATTTCTCCTGCTAATTGAAGCATAATTTTTAAAATCAGAATATATTAGTTAATATCATCACCAATTAATTAAGGGCATTTTTCCCTTCTTCTCACATATTTTTGCCACATATAACTTCATACACCTGAATAACTAGGAGTTTCTTCATGCAGGTCTAATAACAGCTCTTAACAAGGCAACAAAGACAACTCACATGAAAAATTTAGATATCTACAGAGAACATTTAAAAAACACTAGAGCTCTGTTTTACTTCTTGTTTCTTGAACAACAGCCTTTTACCATTCCTGTATTTACTGTACAATGGAGACATTAATAGTTACCCTCAGTCTGTATCTTCTCTTTTACTGTAAACCTCTTAGGCAGTGCATTCACATTTCATGTCCTTTCACAGTGCAGTTCACTTGGAGACAAAAGCAAGTGGAATTTGTTTCAGTTGAACTATTCCTTTTTAACAGACACTTTCCAGCTCACTTGCAGAAGTTGCCAAAAGGGAAATCAAGGATTGAGATTAACTTTTTTTCCCCCAAGATCTGAAAGACCAGTAAGACCAGATCATACAAAATGGATTTCACCAGTGGAAATGTCATTTTCTATTTTTTATATATCCTCTAAACTGGGTTGTTGGGTTTTTTCTCCATCAGAGGTCTGCACTGAGCACTACTGTCAACATTCTCATTAAGAAAAATATGACCAAAACCAGTCATATTGTCTGAGAGCTACTCAAGGGACAATGCTGCCTATGGGAGTCTTTACCTTAATACTGGCATTGGACATAAGCCTTGATTTAAGTTCCCAGGCAACAGATCTATTAAAGCTATATTACTAAGGTTCACACTGCCCCTGAAAGCTTTATTAAATGATTATTTCACAGCATGGAGGGAAATCTATTGAAAATTAATATGCAGCATCAGCCAGTCATGGCTTATACCCGAGATAGACTCTTCGTATCAAAAAGTAGAATTTTCCAAATAAAAAAGGGTAAGTAAAATTTCTCTCATTGACATTACTTTTCTAATCTTACTTCTAGGGCTGTAGTCAGTGGGAGAAATGGCCATTTCTACAGCTGATTCCATCTTTCTTCTGTCTTAGGAGACCAGTTTCATGTAGAATGCATTGCCCTCTGGAAGTATCCCCCTGCTTCTGCAGACCACAGAAGGAGCCCAGACGCCCTATTGTAATAGCTGAAGGTAAATAACATGAATCCCAACTAATATGAAAAGAGTAAGATTGGATGCATCCATTCAACCCATGGCATTCAAAGAAACATCTTAAATATATACAGGATTCAGTGTATTAGGTTACCTTTTTTGTAGAAAACAATTTGAGACAACTAATGCCATGTAAAATAATCATGTCCATACTTATTTCTTCGAAATATTGTTCAGAAACAGTTAATTAACTAAACTTCTACAATGTTGCCACAGTGAGAATATACATATTTTCTTCTATAAAAACACAATTACATACTTTATGAAAGTGATTTTTTTAATGAACAGTTAAGACCTCTAAATAATTTAAAGATATAATTTAATCTTAACAAAATTTGTCATTTTACATTATTACATTGCTGAGAAATGTACTAATTCGGATCATGCAGTTCTAAAGTTATGAACAATTAAGGAAATGGGCAAGTTCTTTTGCTGGCTTCAATTAATTTGGAAGGTGAGGGCTAGGAAGAGTCCAGGCAGGCAGCTCCTACTCCTGCAAGCACCAGGTGGCAGTCCGGAGTTGACTGACAGGTGTTCATGTTTTCTTGCACTCCTCAGGTCAAAAGCTTTCCTTGTTACAGTACTTGTCTGCCTAACTCTGTTCTGAAAGTCTACACTTTTCTATCTGCTAAATAAGATACATTCACCCTGGGGATTTAAGGGCAAAAATGCTTTTTGCAGAGAATAAAATTAATGTTTTCCATAAACTTGCCCATACAGCCTTACTGATGCTGAAATACCAGGGAATTTCCCTTACATATTTTCACAAATTAATCTCTGAATTTTGCTGGTAGGCCAGAGCACACTAAGACACCATGAAAGTTTAAATAACCTATAAAACCATGTACAGAAAATATGAGGCATATAAATCTTTTATCTAGTACATCACAATGTTTTTAGTAGCCACACAACAAAGATCGGTTCCAATCTCTGTTACAGAAAATAAATAAATGAAAAAATAACCAAAAACTTCACAGCCCCAGAATTACCACTGAAAAAAGTAGGGGAGAAGCATGCATAAGAAAGTTTATCACACAGATTAAACTAGTCTAAAATCAGGAAATTTGATGGTCCAAAAGATCATATTTTTGCTATGTAAGCTGTTTAGAATAGCTTGCAATCTGACAAGCTGAATTGATTTTGTATCTCTTTTTTTGCTAGGCCCTAGAAGAAAACTAATTTTTGTGATATATTAAAGAAAAAATACTAAGATATATACTGAATTTCTTAAACATCATGGAAACTATCCTACTTTTTTTGTTGTTCATCATTGCATTCTTCTAACTTGTCTGGTGATACATTTAATGGTTAAATTTTGTTAACAAAGGAGGTAAACGACAACAAAAAAATTGAAGAAACGGTAAAAATTTTATAACCTCCCAACAGTGGCAAAATTATTATATTTTTAGTTAGAAAAAGGAGTTTGATTAACAAATATGAATGTTTCAGTGAAAATGCCTGATAATTCCTACCTCTATAAACACGCAAGTCTTATTCACTGGCACTTTTTTGCTAAGCTAAGCTGCTTTTTTACCTTGCAAAATTGTGCTCACATGTACAGACAGCTGTAGTTTCTAATAAGGACAAATAATAATAATAATAATTTAGGTTTTATTGGGACAGTCATACTCCTAGAGAGCTGTAAAAACATGGCAAAGCCATAGTTCTAGTATTGCTAGCTGTCCTATGAGCACATAAACTTCATAGGTTTTGCCTTCCCTGTTTTGATATAAACACTGAAAGACTTTTCTTTACCAGAGCTGTGAAATGACTCTTCCTACACATACTTCAGTGTCATGTTTTACCTATTTTCAGGGATTTGCCATTTTCACAAATGTAATTACAGTGTATCATTTGGCATCAATGTACTCAAATACTATTTTATAAAATTCAAATGACTTAAAAATAGAAAGACAAAGAGAAGAAATTAAAGCCATATAGTCTAGAAATTATCACCAGTGATGACCAAAGAAACAGGAACTTGACAAACTACACTAGCTAGCATCAGTGATCCACAGGTAAAATGGAGTAGTCCTGCACTTCTCAGGTGTTTTTTCTCTTGTATCCTGAAGTGCTAGCATTTCTGAGGAGTAGTAGTATCACAGTTTTATTCCACAGAGGCAGTCCTTTTGAGCATTCTGAGTGGGATTTGCTGACTTCAGTAAGGAGGGAGGGTAGAAGAGTTTTAATGCTTTTTATTGCAGCTAGACCTGCAAAACCATCACAGCTGAGAAAGATGGATTCTGTCTCTTCTTGTTCATCTTCAATAAAATTCTTTAAAATGACAATGAAAAAATGCTTAGTTGACATAGGTCATTAAATGTGGAATTTCCCAGGCATGAACTGTGCTAAAGAAGCAGGATTCTGTGCCTGCATATAAGCTTGCAGGACAGGTGCCTCATAAATGACTTGAAAGCAACATGTATTTTCTTTGAATCAAACATAGAAGGGGATACACATCATGCACTGAAAAACAGCTCACATTCCCAAAGTCACACAAGTGTAATCACAGACCTTTTCCAACCACTGGCTCTGAAGCAGCTGAGGCAACCCCATAATCAAGTCTTCTAGGCACAACTCTAGACCAGGCTAGGGTGTCCAGGCTGCCCCTCACCATCTCCATACCGTCCTGTGTCCATATCACCCACAATGCTGAATGCAGACTCCCCTTAGTATCAAACAGAGAGAACTGCTGCTGGAATGTTTTTTCCAAAGGTATGTTGACACAGAATTTTGCTGTTGATGTGTCACAGTCTTGACTTCCTAGTCATCAATATGTAAAAAAGCCTGTTTTCCTCTTGGGTCATCTCTAGCGCAGCTCTGGGCTTCAGTTAGAGGGATGTGTATTTCTCATGGACTATTCCCTATTACAATTGCCCTCAAATTTTTAGCCATGGTACAAATTGAGAAAAGGGCTGTTAATGTTATCATGGCTACGGAGCAAGTAGTGCATGAAATGGAGACTGAGACTTTTTCACCAATCAAAAATAAACTTTTTTTAAACCGCACATACAACACATGATTTGCTGTGTCTTTTGTAACATGAACTATTTGCTTGTCAATTTAAAAACAGCTTCAATCGGTTTTCAGATTTTGAGCATCATTATAAGGGCCTATTTTTATTTTATTGCTCTGGTTTCTGCTTTATTGTTTTGTTTTATGTTAGTGTGTTGAGATCTCTTTATATGAGGTATTTTCTTCTAGCCGTATTTTATTTAAATGTCAACTAGTACCAGGGAGCTTTCCATAGAATTTTTTTTTTTGGATCGTAGAAATAGCTTGGCTCTTACATGATACTTTAATAATGTTGCCAATCCTCTGATAAGTTGTTCACATCAGATATTTAGCCCCAATACCTAATGCTTAAGAATCTACGTTGATTCTCTTCACGTTTCGCCTCTGCATTTCAAGATTTATGAATATTAAGTTGTGCTTGCCCCAAAGCAAAAGTATACTCACTAAGATATTTGCTGAGATCAGGAGTCTCTCTGCCCCATTTTTAAAACAAAGGCATTAATAAGGAAGCACTATAAAATGTATGACACTGAAAAAAATAAGGAAAATTCAGTATTTTTAATAAAGTGAGAAAAAAAATTCTCTAGTTCAAAGCACTCTATCTGAGCTACTCTAAATAATGCAAAAGAGTAACAATTTATTACACTTGTACAGAATTATTTCTGCCAAGAAGTGTGAATATACCCTGATTTCTAAAACTATGACCATTATTTTTAAAAACAGTGGTCACCTATGTCAAAAATTATAATTATCTACAATTTTAACCCTTACAAATACATAGGCAGATACTATATACAGCATCTGTAGGTCAAATAGACCCACTGGCAATGGTTGCATCATTACCCAGAATGTACATTATTATTCTGTGTATCAAGCACAAAAGTCATAAACTAATTTAGAGTCTTATGTACATCTTTCTATGCTGAAACAATTTTCACAAGGACTACCTCAGTTTTAAAATTTGAAGTGCATGCATAAAAATGGGAACTTAACTACTGAAATGTCATTTTTTCAATTCTTAAATTTCTCCAATTCTATTCCAAATGCTCTCAGCTTCCTTTGCGATTTAGTCTATTTTTATGTGTGCATGAAAATAAGGAACTTATTTAAAGCAAGCTGAAGCTGGTACAAATTAGAAGGGAAAAAATCATAGAAGAAATATGAATGAAGTGGTTTATACGTTTACCAACAGGTGGAATAAACGTGCTATGGCAAAAACATCCCATTGAGATAAGTGCTGAAGCAAACTAATACTAGTCATTTATGTAGGCATATTTTAAGATACTCAAGGCTCAGTTTCTAAACTGTAACTACATAATATTACTTCTGCCCCTTTGTTTGTAATTACATTGCTTTCAGTTTTATATATTAAACAGTTCCCCAGCTGCTCTTTAGAAAATAATAAATTGGTTAATTTTAAAAGCAACCACATATGGTTAAGATAATTCAAGAGATACAACTGAGTAATGTAATTCTTCCTTTTTTTACACAAATCTTTGTATTAAACTAAAAATAGAGCTCTGCTGTGTTTATCACAGTAAATATTCTCACTGAAGTCAACAGTATATGGGTATTCCCAGCAGGTTCTGAACAAGCTATTAATGAAATATCTTATTGCAATTCTTTTTCAGCAATTTCCTCCTACTGTTATTCTATATATTACAATATATTGAGTACAATATAAGATGTTGGCATCCCTCAGTATAGCTTCTATTGGATTATGAATTAAGATGGATGTAAATTGGATTGTAAATTAAGAAACATGAAAAGTCAAGGCACCCCTTGGATATGGAATGCTCGCTCTGCGCGGCAGAGCCCTCACCTCCCACCAACACCAGAGCTGACACTCCAGACACTTCAGGATAATTCTCTCATTCACCACACTGGCAGAAATAAGAAATTCCCTGGCTTCAAGAAGAAGTGCTAGGGAAATTTATTCTTCCCTTTGCTGGCAATTGCTATGTAGGACATTATATGGATTCCCGGATAGCATTAACGGTTCTGTTTTCTGCATGCCTCAGGCCACAGGGTGTGATTACTTTTAATCAGTTTCAAGACTCCCCACCCTCAGCTCTGCTTTGGTTATCTTCAGACTGGATCAGTACATTGTAGCCTACCTACCATAGCACTTGGAAGTTTCCCTGAGGCTTTCAGGCTATGCAGAATGCAGCCAAAATGAAAGTTTAGGTCCCTTTCCTCTCCCTACAGGAACTTTGCTGGCTGTTCCCTGTTTCCCATCATTAGTTCCAAGTATTTCAGAACAACCAGAAATCCTACCCTTTCTTTTGTAAGAAAGGGTAGAATGAAATAAGATCAAATAAAAACATTTTCCTGAAAGCTTGTAATACTGTCTAATTTACTCTTAAATTCCTTCTGAATACCCATGCAAATACATGTAAATTCATTTGCAAATATTCCCAATTAAAAAACAAGTCCCCAAATTATCACTTTGCGGTATCAGAAGTAAACTCTACAAGTCAACAACCCCCAAAACTCAGTCTAACAGGTGCAATGGGGAGACAGTCTGTGGTATTTGCCCATAAACACAGTGACACAGTTTGTGCTGCTCACATTCACACTTGTTGCTCACACATTAGCCTTCTTCACTTCAGTGAAACTGATAACCTAAGTGTAATTGACCTCTTCCAACACAGCAAGCATGCTTTCTTCTTCAGACCTCTAAGATAACAGGCCCCTACAGGGTTGCCAAAACTTTACACAAGTGCTTAAACAGAGTGAATATTGTCGACAACAGTAAAGTAGCTTTCACTATCATATGCTTATTATCAGTAGCATAACAAACACCAGTTTTTCTTTCATTGTGGTAACATCATGCCAGTGTAGGGCTGAAAAGCAAATGGGAAGATATGACAGCACTCTGTGTATATCCAATCTAAAAAAATATAAAAAGTAAAAA
>NW_008686522.1:41255-43337 GCF_000695815.1 Acanthisitta chloris
AATCCCTGGTGAATAATATACTAATTATCAAAAGGGGCTCAGCCAAATGCTCAGGCAATTTATATAGCACATCAGACAAAACATACCAGCTGTTCAGAAAACTGAGGCAGGTTGTGTCACCAACATGCAGCCTTCTAAACAGCCAAGTGAACATGCCACTAGACAAGCAAGTGAACATATTACACACGATTCTATGCAACTACAAAACAATCAGACTGCTTCAATATCATAACATACAGTTGTAATGAGAAGACAGAGAGGATGCTAAACAGAAGCAAATCTCTTTGAAATGTTAATCAAGAGGAAAAAACCAAAACCAGACAGATTCATAACATTTTCAGATTACGATTTAAGATTATGGAACCTTCCACATGAACAACATAGGAATGAACACCAAAACATGCAGCCATTATAACAAAAAGATTAGCATAATTTTTAGAAGATATATAACTCCACTACTATAGACCACTGCTATTTTCAGAAAGGAAGCCATCTCAGGACAGGAGGATGGAAAGTCTAGTTAAATGGAGAATAGTACTGTTAAATAAAGTCAAACAGTTTTCTGCCTTCAGTACAGGAATTATAGTCTCCTATAAAGTAACAGGACAAGGCTTCACTAATTTCCCAGCAGCAATTCCCAAAGCAAGATGCTGAAAAAGCTCTTTTTTTTTTTGCAGTTTTGTGATGATAGCCGTAAACTCAAATTTAACCAAAAAGAAAGTTTTGCATTTGCAAACCCGTGGGCTGCAGTTCCACCAGCGTTTAAAAGTTGCTACTTACAGCACTGGCTGTGGGAAGCACCACGCAAGATTAAGATTTTAGCTGCAGAAAACTATGTGGGATTTTTTAGTGTTGATGACAATACTTCACTTTACCCATTATTGGAATACAGGTTGTAGGAATAACAGTTTTGTCCTTTAATTGGAAAAGTATTCAAGTTCCAGTTATCTCCCCTCTGAGAGACTGGCTGAATGCTTACGCTGCGATGAAAAGAATAAGGGCAGAAGATCTATGCAAATAGACAAGAGACTGTAATGAACAGCCATGAAAAAGACAGGCCTAAACACTTCACAGTGAGATACAGGAGAAAATAAAATCAAGACAATTAAGATAAATAGACATAGCAAAGTCACACTGGAAAAAGCAAATCCAAAATCACTGCTAAACCATCTGTAGGAAAACATGCTTTTCATATGATGGGGGAAGGTGTACTTGACTGCCCCACAAGTGTTTCAGTTTCTCTGGTTTCAAAATAGCACCAATATTCCTGTCAAAATCACCTGCAAAATAAAAAGAATTGGGACAATTTCCCATCTTTTGAAGGATTCTTAGTTTGGCTGCCTCTTACAGTAAATCTATAATGTAAATCTCCATTTTGAGACATAACAAAACACCAGGTTAGGTTAAAAATGCTTCTTGAAGTATCAGACAATTTGGGCCTACCAAATTTAGACAGTCTAATATATGAAAAACCCACTATAGAACAAAACCAGCAAAACAAGCATACGGGTCTAATAATTTCATGATAAGTCAGAAACACTTGTTATTAAGCAGCAAGAAAAGTGAATAATTATTTTATGATCAAGTTTATGGGGACAGATCTGCACACAGATGTAGGAGTATCAGCTGCTTCTGCAAGGTCTTTTGTGTCCTCAAGCACATGAGTCAAATATTTCAGGACAAACATTGGTTACTTTTCAAGATGAAATGTTACCTATTTGATAACCTCTTTGAATATCTCTTTCTTGCTTTTCTAGTCAACACTAGCTCAAGCCCAAAGTAGCAACAAGAAAATAAAGCAACATAAAAAGTAAATATTTACAAGCACATGCACCAGGGACGCCAAAATGGGAGAAGATAAGAAGCAATAGATTTTCTCTCAGTGCCAGTTGGTAGGATGAACGCTGCAAGTCCCATGAGGACACAGGTTATCTGGTCCACAGGATCTTCAGTATCCTCAACTGTGATTCGAGGCAGGGAGCAAAATTTGAAAAAAACCTAAATCAAGAGGATCAAATTCAGCAATTCATATAGAATCAGTAACTGAAAACCAGATTAAAACCCCACAATTGAATATATATA
>NW_008686523.1:0-2940 GCF_000695815.1 Acanthisitta chloris
GAGACCATTAATTAAAAATCATTCAGAACTGATTAATGTTTCACACCAGTGCAGCTGCTGCAATGTGAAAAAAAAAAATCACCATATTTTTCAAACCATTCTGGAGTTAAACAAGATCAATAACATTATGAGGCAGCAAAATGTATTTAAAGCTCTGAAGTGCCTAACATTTATTTGTAACACCTCAAGTTTGGCACTAAACAGGATTCAGTCAGCTGCCAAAAAGTCTTTGAATCATAGAATACTTTGGATTGGACAGGGCTGGCCAACCTAGCCTTGAATCAGTTTCCAGTGGTGAGGCATCTACCACCTGTCTGAGCAAACTGTTCCAGTGGTTCACCACCCTCATTGTAAAAAATTTCTTCTTTATCCAGCTTAAATACACCTTCTTTCAGTTTAGAACCATTACCCCTTGTCCTGTCTCAACAGGCCCTACTAAAATGTTTGTCCCCATCTTTCTTATAGGCACCACTTTCAAGTACTTAAAAGTCACAGTAAGGTTGTCCCAGTGCTTTCTCTTCTCCAGGCTGAACAGCCTTGACTCTCTCAGCTTTTCCTTACAGGGGAGGTGTTTCATTCCTCTGATCACCTCCACAGCCCTCCTCTGGTTCTGCTCCATCAAGTCCATGTCTTTTCTGTGCTGAGGACCCCAGAGCTGGATGCAGTGCTCTAGGTGGGGTCTCACAAGGGCAGAGTAGAGAGGCAGAATCAACTCCCTCAACTTGCTGGCCACACTGCTTTTGATGCAGCCCAGGATATGGTTGGCTTTCTCGGCTGTGAGTACATATTGCTGACTCATGCAACTTTTCATCTATCAGTACCAAGTCCTTCTCTGCAGGGCTGCGCGCAATCCCTTCATCCACCAGCCTGTATTACACTGAGGGTTGACCTGACCCATGTCCAGGACCTGTACTTTGTCCTGTTGAACCCCATGTGTTTCCGATAGGCCCACTTCTCAATTTTGTCCTGATCCCTCTGCATGGCAACCTGTCCTTCAAGTGTGTCAACTGAACAGCTCAGCTTGGTGTCATCTGCAAACTTGTTGAGAGTGCACATAATTCCATTGTCTATGTCATTGTTGAAGATATGAAACATTACTGGTCCTAACATAGATCTCTGAGGGATGTCACTTGTCACTGATGTCCATCTGGACATTGAGTCATTGACCACTACCATCTGGTGATCACCTAACTAGTTCTTTATCCACCAAACAGTCCACACATTAAATTCACATCTCTTCAGTTTAGAGAGAAGGATGTTGTGGGGATCATGTCAAAGGCCTTACAAAAGTCCAGATAGATACCTGTAGTTCTTCCTGTGTCCACTCATGTAGTCACTCCATCATTGAAGGACACTAGGTTTCTTAGGCAGGACTTGTCCTTGGTGAAGATGTGCTTTGACTATCATTTTGTTCATAATAAGTTCTTTGTAAATAAGAAGATGTCCTATCACTATGAGGAAGGCAAAAAAAATTATTCTGTCCACCAGTAAGTTGTCTCCAAACTGTAATCCTTTAAACTGTTGCTCATGGAAGAGGTGACTGTACAGTATTTTGCTGCCCTTTATTAATAAAGCAGATGGTTGCTAGAAGCATGAGAGTACATCTGTTGGGGAGGCAGCAAACAGAGATGCTTATCATTTTCATGAAATCCTTTTTTTGGTTGGGTTGGTTTGGGTTGGGTTTCTTTTACATATCCAGTAGTTTTGCAGTTGGCATTGAGATATTCCACTTTGATGTTGCATTAATGTTGCCAAGGTCATGCTGACACTGAGTTCAGTGGCTGAAGAGGATATGCATCTGCATGACTACCTCCATTTAAGGAAAACTGTTTGTAGTGTGACTAATGAACTGTAATGTATTGTACATGTATACATTGTATGAGACATTGTGGATGTCCTATTTCTGAAAGTGTTCAAGACCAGGTTGGATGGGCCTTTGGGCAACCCAGTCTAGTGGGTGGCATCCCTGCCTATGGCAGTGGGGTTGGAACCAGATGATCTTTAAAGTCCCTTGCAACCAAGACTTTCTGTGATTCTATATATAAGCATAGAATTATTTTCAAAGTCATTCCTGTTGTGCATGGCATCTGGAACAGAGCTCAGCGTCTTCATGCTCAGAACTCAACCAGGAAGAGGTCTTCATCCAGAATAAGGAGGTTTCACACATGAAATGTCCTGAAAATACCCATCTACACAATGTTAGCCATTAAATGAGAAAATTTGAATAAAGGATTTTTGCATTGCTTAGAGTCTTTTTAAGAGTGTTAGAAACTCTGGACTCAGTTTTCCCAAAAAGCATGGGCCAGACTGCCAAATCCCATGTTCCAGGTCATAAAACACCACCCCAAGGGCTTCCCTCAGCGTGGCTTTTTCTTGTATCAAAGTGTCCCGTTCATGAGCAATATGCCTCGAAATTATTGCTTTAGGGCATGTATTTCAATGACTTCAGGATGTGTAAATTATTTGGGTTTTTTCTCATGTTACAGAAGGATGTTTGCATATGGTGAATTAACTTCTGTTACTAGTCCTCTGTTGCCCCTCTGTTAGGGTTGAAATATGATGCATGCTGCTGGGTGCTTCACTGCTGTCGCTGATCATTGAATTGTTTTCCTCATTCATTTGAAGTTATGTGTAAAGGATGAACCAAACTCATGTGTTACTGAATTACTTGCAATTAAAAAGAAATTCTGCAAGGGAGTGAATGACACAATAGCTGAGATACAGGCTCTGGTGTGTCCTGAAGCCTTCTTATCTGATTTTTATATCTCATCCTCCAAATCCAGCAAAGAATAATGCAAAAATAACAGAGCTGGAAAAGGTCTCCTGGCCACTGAGTCCTTCCTTTTTTCATTCCAGTCACGGTGCCACATGAACCCTTTACTGCCCTACTGAGACCTGCACCTGCTCTATGGCACCATGGTCAGACATCAGGCACTGTCT
>NW_008686524.1:0-43908 GCF_000695815.1 Acanthisitta chloris
ATATATATATGTGTGTGTATATTTTTGTATATATGTGTGTATATATATTTCTGTGAATTAAACTTTCAAAGGGCAAAATGCCTCCTGCTCAACAGCCAGGAAAAAAGGGTAGAAAGATGTGAATGCCGAAGTTTTTAATGAATGCCAAAAGTTCAGCTAAAAATACAGAACAGGCAACCCTGAGCCTTCTGTGCTGCAGTTTCAGACTAGAAGCAGAATTGAAGGTTATTTTGACAGAAACACATGTGAGTTCCAACTCTTTGCAGAGACCTGAGCCTCCCCCTGTGCTGGGTGTGGGTGGGTGGGAGGTTTGGCTGACAGCTGCAGTCTGGTGGCTTTTTCCACATCCATTATTGATGACCAGAGAGTGAAACTGAGAATGACCTGTGCTGAGGAGACCTTGGAGGTGTCAGTTTATATTTTTGCAGTGACTTATGGTGATGGTGTTTGATGGAAATACTTGGGCACAGCAAAGCTTTCCTGGATTACTTGGGCATGAGTGAGACTGGAGAAGAAGTGGATTAACTCTCCTGCCAGGGCTGCAGGGAGAGGTCTAGCGGGAATGGCCTTGAGCTGAGCCAGGGCAGAGTCAGATTGGATGTGAGGAGAAATGTTTTCCCTGTGAGGGTGTTGAGGCCCTGGGATATTGCCCAGGGAGGTGGTGGAGTCACCATCCCTGGGGGTGTTTAAGAGGCATCTGGATCTGACACTGGAGGATCTGGTTTAGGGTTCCATCAGTGACAGGTTAATGGTTGAACTGGATGATCATAGAGGTCTCCAGCCTTAGTGATTCTATGAACTCACCTGTTCTTGAACCTGGTCCAAGAGGGCAGTGAGCACATACACTGAGGACAGTTTTTCTGGGGTGTGAATAGTGTCTGTTTGTGGTTCAAATGCTGCTGCACACTCAAAGTGCAGTGAAACCAGCAGCAGGTTCAGCATTAGCCCCAGCTCTGCCTGTGGGAGCTGAGGGAGGTTGGGCCCTGGCCTTGGCATGGAGGTGGTTTCCCATCCTTTGCTGTCCCACTGGAGACAGTGAGATGCAGATGAGATGGCTTTAGGGCAGGGGTGGTGAAGTTATCTCGGGCAGGAAAGCTGGCGCTTGGCTAAGTCCTTGTAGTCTGCCCACAGAAACTGGCCAACCTCTCTCCACACTGTGGTGAAATCCCCTGAATCATCACTAGTCTTACAGCAGAGTGACAGCTAATGGTTGGCCTCAGTGATCTTAGAGTCCTCCTCCAACCCTCTTGGTTCTATGATTCTAGTCCCTGCTTGGGCTGACAACATTCCTGGCTGTTGGCACAGCCCTTGCCGTGCCTGGGAAGCCTTCAGATGCCTTGTTAGGAGCCAGTGACCGAGAATTTCCAGATGGGCATGGCAAGAGTGGTCTCCAGGAGGAATGGACACCAGGAGGACCATGGAACCACACTGCTCCATGAGTGGGCTGTCTCCAGCAAAGGGCATAGGGATACCATCAGCTTGGATCATCACTGGAACAGCCTCTCAGTTGTGACTTGTCTATGGACTGAGATGGCTCCAGAGATACTCGTGGGAATATGCATGAGAAGAGGATTGTGATGGACAGAAGTGCTCACAGCCTCAGCATCAGCTCCTCACCATGGAAGAGTGATGGGTTTTTTGAGCATCTTGACAACACTGTGTCCCCCAAATCTGGAACAAGTGAGTGCCTTCCCTCCTTCCTTCTGCCTCTGGGATGTTCCCCCTTCCCACTGCTTGGCCAAGGGGACATGTGTCACTGCTGAGCTGAAACAAGGTGCTGAGGACAACCTCAGCAGGGGATGGAGAAGGTCCAGTGGACTGGCCCTGCCAACTGCTGCTGCAGGGCAGCACCCCTGGCATGAGTATGCCAGAGGGGAAGGGTTCCTGTGGCAGTGTGGGGCTCTGCCTTGGTTCATGTGCCTCACTTGCTGGCAGTAACCTAAATTTTGGGCAAAACCAGGCCTCAGCCCTATTGGGAATCATCAGCCTGGCCCCAGCAGCCATCCCTAGACCACACAGCCTCTGTCCCCACTGGCAGTCACAGCTGCTCAGCAGCATTTCATGCTGGTGGTCACTTGTGTCCTCACTCAGGCAGCAGGATTGGTTTGGGATGCAGCTCTGGGCTGCTACCCACTGCTGGAAAGGTGCCACGTCCTCCTCCTCTCCTGGGGGCACCAGGATGTCTCCAGGGGCTGAGCATACCTCCCTGCAGCCTCTCCTCCTCCCTGCTCCCCTGGAAACACCTTTGACTTTACTTGGCTGGCCCTGCTGCTTGCTGTGACACCCAAACCATGTGGCTGGGAAGACCCTTGCAAGTGGTATGAAATGCAGATTTAAAAGCAGACAAAAGTTGATTTTCCTCACAAGGAGTAAAGACTTGGCCCCGGAGCAGTTATTTATGAGCACTGACACCAAGCAGTGGGTCAGCTGGTGAGGCAGATGGCCAGGGTGTCTTTTCCAAATACCTTTATATAATCAGTGTCAGAGCCAGCAATGACATGTCTTTGTGGTTAGTCTATATACCCATTCAGCCTTTCCTTTCCTGGGGTACCTGCACACCCTCTGCCTCTTCTGAGATAATTTCCATTGCCATGGGCACATAGAGATGCATTGAGACCCTGTCCCAGGTTGCCCGGGTGGGCTGTGGCTGCCCCAACCCTGGCAGTGTTCACAGCCAGGTTGGCTGAGCCTTGAGCAACCTGCTCTGGTGGGAGGTGTCCCTGCCCAGGGCAGGGGTTGGGGCTGAGTGATCCCTAAGGTCCATTCCAACCCCTAAAATTCTTTAATTCTATGATTTTTTTGTTCAATAGAACTTCATTCAGGAGTGAAGCCTCCACTGGCAGAACAAATCCTCTGGAGACCCATCATCCTGTACAGGAGTTATGTGCCCACCTGATGTACTTTTCTGCTCAATTTGTTCACTTCCAGTTAAAATCTCTCCCTGAGCAGGCACCACTAAAAACACAGATTAGATTACCTAAAAGGGATCTGGGAGCAAACACATCCAAAAGATACAGAGAAACCGTGAAATGCATTTATAAATCCAAGAGCTGTTGGAGGCTGAATGGGCATGGGAACACTCAGTAAAAAGACTCATAAAACTCAGAAGTGAGGTAAAACCAATTTGTAAGAACTGAGACACAGAAGGTACCATGAGGGGGGAAACACATTGGTGTTTGCCAGTGCTCAATCCCATGACACTTCCAAACACAAATCTCCACCATTCAACTTTATTCATCCCCCTGATTTCTGTGTGGGTCATTTAGCACTGCTTAACACTGAGCTTAGGGGAAAACCCAATAAGACAACCACTAATCTTTGAACTTGGCATATTTCTCTTGTTGCTGTTTCCCAACAGGTTCTGTCTTGTCCTTCCACCCCATGGAGAAAACCCTGGAGTGCTGGCAGAGCTAACTGGAGTGTGAGTCTATGCTCACTGCAGCACACAGGGCATGGTGGGGCTGCAGCTTCCAAAGGAGCTGCTGTAGGAGGTATTTGGCACTTGGAAATGAGTCTCTTCAGAAAAGGTAACCTGCAGTGAGAGGCTACTGCCAAGGTACACTAAGATTGGGATCTCTGGACCGTAGAATTATGGAATTTTACGGGTTGGAATGGACCTTAGAGATCACCCAGCCCCAACCCCTGCCCTGGGCAGGGACACCTCCCACCAGAGCAGGTTGCTCAAGGCTCAGCCAACCTGGCTGTGAACACTGCCAGGGTTGGGGCAGCCACAGCCTCCCTGGGCAACCTGGGACAGGGTCTCACCACCCTCACAGGGAAAACTTCTGCCTAACATCTAACCTAAATTTCTCCTCCTTCAATTTGTACCCATTGCCCCTTGTCCTGTCCCTGCAGCTCCTAACACAGATCCCTCTGCAGCTTCCCTGGAGCCCCTTCAGCTCCTGAAAGGTGCTCTGAGGTCTCCACACAACCTTCTCTTCTCCAGGCTGAACAGCCCCAACTCCCTCAGCCTGTGCTCACTGGCTCTCTCATTAACTTTGTGACCTCCTCTGGACTTGCTCCAACAGTTCCATGTCCTCCTTATGTCGAGGACACCAGAACTGTGTGCAGGACTCCAGGAGGGTCTCAGCAGAGTAGAGGGGAAGAATCACCTCCTTGACCTGCTGCCACACTCCTGTGGATGCAGCCCAGGATTCTGTTGGCTTTCTTGACTGCCACCAGCTCATGGTGAGTTTCTCACCCACTGTCACTCTCAAGTCTTTCTCCTCATTGCTTGTTTCAATTCCTTCTCTACCCAACCTGTAGCTGTGCCTGGGATTGCCATGGCCCAGATGTAGGACCTAGCATTTCATTTTGTTAAACTTCATGAGGTTTGCACTGTTCCACCTCTCAAGCCTGTCAAGGTCCCTCTGGAGAGCTCATCCCTCCCCTCCAGCATGCAGAATAACACAAGAAAATGAGATACAAATATATTTACTTTAAGCAATGGCACTTACTCTGCATGAAACATGCAGCTAAAGCAGGTTTGAGATGCAGATGAAAGCTTGACAGTGTTTTCTCTCCTTTCCAAGGTAGAAAAACCTCCTGTCACTCCCCCAGAGGAGGGGACATGATGCTGATCCAGGTGAAGGAAACCTCCAGGGCTGAGCTTTGGGGCCATCAATAACAGTGTCTCTGGCTTGGAAAAGAGAATAGGATCACTCCTCCAGCTCAGCCCAGACTTAGTGGTAATAGGACTTGGTGCTTCTATGAAGGAGCATTTAGCAAAGCTTTGAACCAGCCCATGGAAAGCACATTAGCCTCACTTCACAGCAAGGAGGAAGCAGCTTTGCTAAGGCTGGGGACAGTGTGGCCAAAATGCCTCTTAGAAATTGTCCTCTGCCCTCCTGCTCACCCTCTTTGGAGCTGTGGGTTAACCTGCTCAGTCTTCTTGTTCTCCAGATGGAACATAGGTAAAAAAATCCCAGTTTGAGATGCAGAATCCCTTAGCTGCATGTCTCTCTCACACACACTCACCCACAGCCCTGGGCAAGGATTTCAACCAAGTATTTTTGTCCCAACTCGCTGGGTTTTATTTATGCTCCTTTTAGTCTGTTCCTTCCTCAAGATCAAAAAAAAAAACCCCAACAACGAAAGTAAAAATAAAGTACAGAGGTCTCAAGAGAGCTCAACCTTTCCTCTCCCTGCTGCCTTTCCTGCAGAAATAGAAAATTCCTGCAGAATTTCTCTTGGGAATGGAAAAGACTGTAAGAACCCATGTTACCAGAGGTGAAGAGCCTTGTGGTCCTCTCACAGCTGGAGACCTTGGGTGCCTCCCCCAGGTCAAAGGGAAGCACCAAAGGGGACATCACCCCCAGCCCAGCCCAGGGCAGACCCTGGCACCAACCCAAGTGCTGTCAGCACTAACACTCTGCACCAGATGTGGCTGAACCCTGGTCTGCATCTCCCCAGGCTCCTTCTCTCAGGTGCTGGCTTTGTCCTCCACGTTCTGCCCATTGTGGTGGCAGGATGGGGCTTTGCTGCTCCAGGAGGACCCAGAGGCCTTGGGAGAGAGCAACTTGTAGTTGTGTTGGGAAAGTTGCAGAGTGGAAAGTTGCAGTGACAGGACAAGGGGCAATGGGTACAAATTGAAGGAGGGGAAATTTAGGTTAGATATTAGGCAGAAGTTTTCCCTGTTGTGGTGGTGAGACCCTGTCCCAGGTTGCCCAGGGAGGCTGTGGCTGCCCCAACCCTGGCAGTGTTCACAGCCAGGTTGGCTGAGCCTTGAGCAACCTGCTCTGGTGGGAGGTGTCCCTGCCCAGGGCAGGGGGTGGGGCTGAGTGATCCCTAAGGTCCATTCTAACCCCTAAAATCCTATGACCACAGCAAGTGTCTACCCAAAGGATTCCCAATAAAGAAAGATGGTAAAACCACGGAAAAGCTGGAGGCAAACCTTCCTGCAGGGTCAGAAAGCCAAGGCCAGAGCTGAGCTGGCCTGGCAGGCTGTGTTGCCTGGTTCTCATGGAAACAGGAGTGATGCCCTCCAGCTTGGCTGTTTGCTCAGTTTATTTTTAAACAGCTCCTGTTTACGCAGAGGAGGTTCTGGGAGCCCCTCCCGGGAGGAGCAGGGCAGTGCTGCCAGGCAGAGCTGCCCCTGTGCTGGGTGAGCACTATCTAATCAAGGCAAGGGCTGCAGCCCCATACATGGCAGCCCCAGAAGGCTGAGGAGGCTCTGGCAAACTGGTGTAACTCCCCTATCTGCTGTGGGTCAAAGTCACAGCTGGCAGGGCCAGGAGCGTGAGGTGCTGCCTTTGACTTCCACTCTACACTGAGCAGGCGAAGAATCTTCTAAATAAAAAGCCTCCCTTGGCCCATGTGCAGCTAACAGGCACCTTTGGAGTAGCTGGCTGAGCAAGACTTCCAAATCAGGGCATCCCAGTCCTGCTGCTGCCTGGTGCAGCTCTGAACGGGAGTGCTTGTCTCTCCCTGCACTGGAAATGGGTCTGGCTGCTCCTATTAAAGGATATTGTTTAATCTCCAGCTCTGCTGGAAGCTGCAGCCCAGCAGAAATCCTTGGCAAGTGTTGTTAGGACATTAGATCTGCTCTGGGATGCCCGTGTTCCTGTGAAGGGTGCTGGAGCACAGCAGGGTCCTGCTGTTCCAGCCTGGGCCACCTCTGTCCCTCCTGTCTTCTCCTCCCCCAGCTCCCCAAAGGCAAGGAGGAGCACAGGCTCATCCCAGCAGCAGATGACTTTTTCCAAGGAAACAGATGCCTCCTTCGGCCAACACATTGTCTTTGTGCTGAGCTCCATCCCACCTATTCTGATTGTCACTGTAGTTATTATTTCCATAGCTGGTTTCCCTCCAGACTCCTGGTGTGTCCTTGCTCCAGGAACACATCACTGCAGCCCTGCCCACTCCTGGGGCTCAGAGGCTTCAAACAGTGCCTGAGACCTGTCCTTCCTGGTGACAACTGCTCCTTCCTTTGGATTCTCCAGGGACGATGAGCGCGGCACAGGGAGGAGCTGCCCAAGACAGCATGGCCATGGCCATGGAATCTTGGCAGCCAGTCCAGGAACAACTCATACTTGGGCAGGAGGGGAAGGGGAGATGCTCCCTGCTAGCTCTGACCCAGAGGTGGCTTTGCTTCTTTGCCAGTTTTCTTGCATTCAAGCATATGACAGTCCAAGCAAGAGCCAATGCTCAGGATTTTTATGGATTGCTGCAGGCTAAGGGATTCACAAAGCTGCTTCCTTCAGTGGTGGCAGGGAGATGCCACAGTTAACCAGTTTTTGCTAGGACAGGACAAGGGGCAATGAGTATAAACTGAAAGAGAGGAAATTTAGGTTAGATCTTAGGCAGAAGCTTTCCCTGTGAGGGTGGAGAGACACTGTCCCAGGTTGCCCAGGGAGGCTGTGGCTGCCCCAACCCTGGCAGTGTTCACAGCCAGGTTGGCTGAGCCTTGAGCAACCTGCTCTGGTGGGAGGTGTCCCTGCCCAGGGCAGGGGTTGGGGCTGGATGATCTCTAAGCTCCATTCCAACTCCTAAAATTCTATGATTCTGATTTCATCCATCCAGGAAGACTTCAGCATTTATCCCCCAGGTCCTTCCCTGGGATGTGCACAGGACATCTTCCATCCAGCTGACACAGGCCACACTTTGGCCCCAGCCAGGGCTGGCAGAGATGCACAGACCTTTTCAGCACCTTCAAACAGACACCAGCTCCTTGCAGTGAGGATCTGAGACTTTCTGGCTCCTCAGAGACATCACTGCCTGACCACCTGAGCTGACTGTGAATATTTATGACCTCCAGAAGGGACAGCAACAGCTTGTGCACAGGACCAATCACCACGGGGCTGTGGTGTTGTGCCTCCTCTAGTTCTTTACTAAGCCTTATAACACAAGCTTGAAGGTCCCCCTTGCATACTGTGAATTCCTGTCTCTTCCCTTCTCCAGGAGAGAAAATTTCAGGAAAGTTCTCACAGCACTGTGAAAAATTATCACTTAACTTTGCTGAGAAGTAAATTTGGGACCTTCTCAAACTACTCCACTTCCATCTCTCAAGGGAAAGCTTTTGTTGTCCTACACATCAGCCTACCCACACAGCCAGAAAGAGATCTAACTTGAGGCTTGGGAAAGTCTGACTCCTACTCTTCCTGCCTTGTGACAGACACTTGCAGAAGCTGCACCACTCCCAGTGTGGGACCAGGACCTTCCCTTCCCCTTTTGCACAGGGACCAGGCTTAGCCACATGAAAGGTCAGCAGAGGAACATCCACCCAGCCAAAAGAGAAGTTGGTCTAGGAACTAGACAAGAAACCAGGGCTAAGAAGTGTCTTGGCCCCAATCCAGCCTGGATTCAGATCAGAATAGAGAAATGAAACCAGCCAAGAGAGGAAGGCACTTTTTTGCAATGGTTAGGCAGAGTTTTGTCCTTGCCTCTGTCCCAGGGCAGCACCCACCCCTACCAGCCATGGCTCTGACAGGGCAAGGCAGAGCAGAGCAGGGTGCTCTGCTGTGGGAAAATACACCTAGAGAAGGATGTGGCAGTGAGTGGTCTGATTCCTTGCAGGTACTCCCACAGGGCCAGGCCAGCCCCTTGCTGCAGACAGTGGTGACCTCTGTGACCATGGGAGGTGTGAGGGACACCCCCAGAGGGATGTCCCTTGTGTAAGCACTGTGAGAAGGAGCAAGTGACTGTCCTAAAAACTGACCCAATCCTCCAGCAATGCCTGGGAGGAGTGTGCCAAAGGAAGAAGTTGCTGCTAGTCCCTTTCCAAATCCATTGGTTTATTCCACCTGCTTGAAAATAGAAGCTGAGATCGCATCAGCTTCAGCCTTTCCCCCTCCAGACTCACCTCTACTTCTGCTCAGTCTCCTGCTTCAGGACATGGCCTAGTTAGGGACCCCTGTCACCTGCATAGACAGACTTTAGTACCTTTTCTGGATCTCAGCACACTCCAGGATTTTCCACACGGCAGCTGGTGAGTGGGATTGCTGGCAGGCCTTCTTGTCTCTGATGGCATCAAGGCTGAGCAGGGCTGTGTTCTAGCTCCTGCTGGGTTTAACACCCCATTTCCTCTGCTGTCTGCCCCAGAAACACGAGTGCAGGAGGCTGTGCACCCTTCAGGCTCCACAGCAAGTGGTACAGCATCATGCAAGCACCAGCAGCTATGGACAGCAGAGCTGGACTGGGAGCCCAGGTTTGCTGGTGGCTGCAGACCCTGCACACACATTGATTTCTGAGTGGGCACCAGGTGCTCCTCAGAGCACCAGAGCTGGTGAAGGTCCTCCCAAGCTGCACAGAGAAAGTCTATGAGCTGAAGAAGCTGCTCATAGAAGAACAGAATGGTTTGGGTTGGAAAGGACCTTGAAGATTCATCTAGTTCCAACCCTCCTGCCATGGGTGGGGACACCTTTCACCAGACCAGGCTGCTCAAAGCTCCATCCAACCTGGCCTGGAACAGCTCCAGGGATGGGGCATCACAATTTGTTTGGGCAACTTTTCCATGGGCAACCTGTCTTCATGCCTCAGCAATTAGCTCTTGCAGCAGCAGTCAGGCTGGAGGGTGCTCTGCAGCCAGGGTAAGTGTCAGGCACCCTTTGAAAAGAGACCGAGGCTCAGTTTTTGGCTTGAATATCCTACCAGCCTTGGCACACACCCTCAGGGCTGTGGTGCCTCCTCTGCTGTGCTGCACTTCCACACCCCAGAGCCTGGCAGTGAAGTGTCCAGAAAATCCTCTGGCATAGCCAGTGCTAACAGGTGCAATCAGCACAACCACAGATCTCAAAGCAGTGCCATGCTGATCCAGAGCTTTACTTCCAGCCTTTTTTGCCTTTCATTTAGCAGCATGTCTATCTTTGGTTCAGTCCAAATTTAGGACTTGTTTTCATCCTCTGCCTTCCCTGAACTCTGCTGCTAAATCAATGAAACTCAGCTTTGCAATGAAATGTGGAACACAACTGCTTCCAAGACAGAAAACTGGGAAAAGGCATCATCTGAGTGACAAAAAAAGGCAAGGATGAAACATTCTTTATTCTCACATGTTGCTGTAGGACAGAAGGGGAGGGTAAGGTGGAGGTAACAGTGAGTTGATGAGAGATGCTGGGTGCTGCTGAAACAAACAGTGTGTGTCCCCATAAACCTTGGCTCTCAGCCCTCTGCTTTATTTTTATCCTCCACGAATGCTTTTGTAACTGCCTTGCAAAGGTGGCTCCACAGCTCCCTGCTTCTTCAGCAGAACCAGCCAGAGAGAAGGCACTTTGTTCCCTATTTTACATCATGCAACACCTACCACCCTGGCAGACCAAGCTCATAACGTCAGCAGTAGAAAGAAAACCGGAGAAAAGCCTTTGGTATTTTAAATTACCTGAGTTATTAGGTGCACAAACCAGAGCTCAGCTCCCTTTGTGCACAGCAGAATCCATGAGGATTCGCCCCCAGTGCAGCTCTGATTAACAAGTGACCTTTTAAGGCACTGATGGGCAGCTCTGGTCCCTGCTGTGACCTGTCACAGTTCCCAGAGAAACAAACCTTGTGCAGCCACACACTGGGTCAAGGCTTGGGCTCATGTGTGCTCTGTTCTCCCTGTAGCTGTGGCCCCTGCAAGGTTGGAGATAAACCTCCTGCTTGTCCCCTCAACACAGAGCTCAGAGGAGCTACAGGTCTCTCCATGCAGCTCCAGCTTCACCCCAAGGGCTGTTTGCTCCAACAGAGTGCAGTATGATATGGGAAATGGAGTGCTGAGCCCCAGGCTCAAACCAACACTGGAACTCACCAAGCTCCTCTTCTGCCACTGCTAAACTCTCACCTTCTCTCCTTTTGCACCCTGCAGTACTGTTTTTAATGCCTCTCCTAAGCAGGACCAACAGGTCACTGGGGAGAAAACAGATGTGCTTTCCTACAGCAACACAGCCAGGAAACCTTTTCCTGCTGCTTGCAGCAGCCTCACACTGAGGACAGGCTGCTCCCTGAAGAGCCACCAGCACAGGACAGCCCTGACCTGCCCAGCAGCACACAGAGCCCACACAGCCCCTGGCCCTGCTGTGCTGTTGCTGTGCACATTGCCCACCCCTGCCAGAGCCCCCACGGATTGCAGAACACACCTGATGAAGTGCATCCTGCTGAGCTGTTTGATTCCCTAACAAGAGGCCTGGAAATACCCAGGAACTAATGTCATCCAGAACTGATGACTCTCCTTCCTCCTATCCTAAAGACTGCTCTAAATCCAGCCATTCATTACAGCCTTGACCTTAACTGAGCTACACTGTCCTCCAGGTCTGAAGATTCACTTCCGTGACTGAACACTGAGGAGATCCCGTCGCACTTGCCGTGCTCTGTACCACAGAGCAGTGTGGAGACACTTCAGGGGCCCTGGAGCACTTGCAGCCTTTCCCCAGCTAGAAGAGCACACACAGATCTGCTCTGGAGAGACTCAGGGAGTTCTGACACTTCAGAGACTTCAGAAAGGGACAGTCCCTTGCAGAGAGACTTATCTCGGAGGAGGTTTAGCCAAGGCTCGTCTCTGGAGATAAGGACAAACAAGCAGTTTTAGAAGCCAGGGATAAAGAGGTTCATCAAGGGGTCAGTTAGATAAAACCACTGAAATAGGTTTGAGCCAACAGATTTGCTCTGGTGGCTGCTCCCAGATCAGAGATGAGGAACAGAACTTCCCACTGCTCCCACTGCAGTCACACACGGAGCACTGAGCCCTTCCCAGCACAACCAACGCTCCAGGCATCGCCTCGGGAGGCTCAGCAAAGGGCTCAGCACAGCTGATGCCTCCAGGACTGCAGGAAGGAGGAGATGACACAAAGCTCTGTCACAGATAAAACACAGAGGAGCCTGAGATCAACAGAACTAAACAGCTTCTCCCTTTCCACTCGCCAAATCCAAACACCCCAGCGATAAATATTAGTACCAGTCACCATTAATCCCCCAACAGCAAAACCTGGATTACAGTGCAAGTGAAAGCTGGAGTGAAATATGTGATTTGAAAAAAAACCTGCCACTCCTGAGCAAATAAGGAAGTTTCACTTCTTGCCTACTTGAAGCACAAGTGACATGACTTGTTTGAAGAATCAAACAGACTGCAGGCATGGAAAATGCCAGGCACAAAGCTTTGGTGAGTTACTAATACAGTGGAATATAAAGGGCAAGTGATCCCAGGTTGTTTTAGAAACGGCTGGCTGCAATTTACAGCCTTGATTAGGCTGATTACTAAAGGATGAACAGCAAATAGCTTGGGTAATTAAATTTCCAAGCAGGAAAACAAAGATTCTTAACTCATAAAAGGAGCTGCAGATTAATTTCAATATTCAATATGACTATGGGCAGAAAACTGTGCTGCCCAACATGGAAAGGAGCTGAAATAAGGCTTGGCAAAGAATTGGAAAAGGGCTTTGGAGCCCCACAGGTTTTCCATGGCAAAGGTAAAGCTCATTGAAACTACAGCTCAGCTCTGAACACAATAAAACCTCATGGAAAAGCAAATAGAGCATTAGAGTGTATTTCAATCTGAAAAATACACAACTTCCATCAACATCTTGTGGTCCATTTTCCCCCCTAAGGCTTTTAAGTCAAAGGTGTCCGAGTGGATGGTAACACTGAAAGCAGATGTGAAATCGCATGGAGCAAGTGATCCTTGGAGCTCTTCTCTGAGAATATTCCAAACGAATCCCAACCGGAGCTGTTTCTGCATTTGGGAGACATCCTGTGGCCGCTGCAGACACTGCAACCTCCTTCTACAGCTCGGCCTGCCTCGCAGAGGGAGCATAGCACCATCAGAGCTGGAGGAGATCTCTGAGATCATCGAGTCCAACCATTAACCTGTCACAGCTGGAACCTCTAAACCCTAAACCAGATCCTCCAGTGTCAGACCCAGATGCCTCTTCAACACCTCCAGGGATGGTGACTCCACCACCTCCCTGGGCAATATCCCAGTGCCTCAACACCCTCACAGGGAAAACATTTCTCCTCACATCCAATCTGACTCTGCCCTGGCTCAGCTCAAGGCCATTCCCTCTATCCTCTCCCTGCAGCCCTGGCAGGACACACATCCCACACCTCTCTCCAGCCCTGGCAGGAGTTGCAGAGAGCCATGAGGTCACCCCTGAGCCTCTTCTCCAGGCTGACCAAGCCCAAGTCCCTCAGCCCTTGCCCATGTGCTCTAGCCCTTTGCTGCCCTCGTTGCCCTTGGCTGGACTCGCTCCAGTGCCTCAATGGCCTTTGGGCAGTGAGTGCCCAAAGCTGAGCACAGCACTGAGCTGGGACCTCCCCAGTGCCCAGTCCAGGGGGATGACACTGCCCTAGTGCTGCTGCCACACTCTGCTGGAGCCAGGACAAGGTGCCCTTGGCCTCCTTGGCCCCCTGTGCACACTGTTGGTCACACTGAGCTGTGCCACCAGCACTGCCAAGTCCTTTCAGATGAACAATTCCATCCATCCTGACCCTCCCATGTTCCAACAGGCATCCCATGCCACCAGTCCCTGCTCCTTTGGCACCACAGACACACAACTATAGCAATGCCTCCAAGCTCCTATCAGTGTTTTTCCCATCTGTGTGGAAACACGTGTGGAAACACTTCATTTGATGCCTTTTGGCTGGGTAAGCCAGGGGGAGGAAATAATTCCATGCTTAGGAGCTTTGCTGTTTGTTGCTAGTGACAGTGCTCACACCAAGCTGAGGCCTTGGTAAGACACCTCCAAACAAACAGGACTTGACCTCGAGACAGGCAAACAATGGAAAACTGTGTGATTGTAACACCAGTAACATTTTACTTTCTGATTTTTTTTAAACAGTTATTTTCATGGTGAGGTATTTTGCTATCTGATTTTATTCACCTAATACATTCAGTGTGATCAGCAGCTGCAAGGAAACACAAACTCTATTTTGTTTTTATGCCCTGAATTTTATGAGGATGTTATAGGGTAACATAAGGGTATTAATGGAATGAGAACTGCCACGTTTCTCTGCCTTTAAATCCCATGCCGTGGTTCCCACAGCAACCATAACCATGGCCACTCTGCATGGATTTCACATCCCAGTCTTGAACACACAGTCTCAAGGCCTCAACACACAGGCAAAAAGCAAACAAACCCATTTTTCCCCCATAGTAATTATCTTACCTAAGTCACAACCAGTACAAGGTGTTAATGCAGGCGAAGGAGAACTCCCAGCAAGTGGCAACCAGTGCCCTGAACTGTGCACACTCAGAGGATCCAGTGTTGGTATTGACATAATTCTGTTTTCAGTCACTGCTGGAACAAGAGCCTGATGTTTGTACCAAAGGTTAGAACATTCTTAGAAGGCCAAAAAAACCCAGTGAAGGGTCTTTCAAATTCTTTTGCTGCAAATACCAAACTGTTTCAACCTCAGAAGCACGGGGTGGTGACACAAGTTCTCCTCCATGGGTTTGCTAAGCTCATCCAGCCCCTTTGCTTGCAGGCAGCACCTGGCAGGGCTCTAAGAAGACACTGGCAGAAAGAGGAACATGAAACCCATCAAGTTAGCTGGGTAAGTTTATGGGTTTGCCTTTTTCTGCTCATAAGTTTGCCAGAAGTTAGGAAAACACACAGAGCAATTACTGCATCTGCCTTGATTTTCTCTAGGCATTTACTGCCATTGTCACCCAGAAATCTGATATGCATTGGGTATGAAGAAACTGAACTACTAAAAACTTATTAAGTGCACTGGGTTGAGTTTTTACCCAAAGCTCAATGCCCTTTCCTGCTGGATAACAGTTTATTCTCTGAAGCAATGGTCAGTAGTGAAACTACTGGAGGGAAAAACTCCAGTGCAAGGTGGAATTTTCACAACCACACTTGATCAGAATGTCAGATCTGGGGTTCAGTTGGCAGCACCAGAGATCTGTGAGCAGAGCTCCAGGGCTTTTCTAGGAAAACTTACAGAAATGAGATTGTATCGACAATTGGAAATAGAGGAAATGGCAAATCTACATGATTAAAATCAACTGTTCATCTACAGTTAGATAAGCTTCCCAAAACAGCTTTGAATACATCCTAAACATCTCCAACGCAAACCAGAGAACAAAAATCTGACACTGGTATGATCCCCCAGTTAGCAGAAATTCCATCTACTCCTGAGATTCTCTACATATTGAACTCTCTCAGTTACTAAGACATGGTCTTGGGTAGCTGATCACAGCAAAAACACCAAACTGACCCAGCCTGGAGTGACACTACTTCCCAGGAGCCTCTGGCCCAGACCTTCAGGAACCAAACCCACCACGAGCAAACAGGTTTTAACCCTGAGTAGCTGCTGCCACTGCAGCTCCAGAGCAGAGCTTAGCAGAGAAAATGTCTCTCCCAGCTGGCTGCAGTCCTAATGAAACTGCAGCCCACAACATGGTGTGTAACACAGCAGAGCTGTGGGAAAGTGATTAAAAGCCTCTCCACATTATCCCAGAGGGCCCATGTATAGCTGAGCTCTTAGCTGAATCGGAGAGAGCTCCTTTTCAATTCCAGAGCTGCTACAATCCTTCCCTACGCCCAGACTAGGAGGACTCCTGAACCTTGCGCTTCATTTCTGCAGTACAAACATGCGGATACTAATTTCAGGGTTTTTTTTTTTTAATCATCTAACTTATCTTGACATAAATTGCTGTAATTAGAAAAAACTGGGATACAGACTCTATATTTGATCTTGAAACCTCACTGTAATACGAGAGAAAAAGGTGAACCTTGCCCAGGTCTGTACTAAAAGTCTCTGGAACACATGCCATAGCTTGACTAAAGTAGCAAAACACTCAGGCTGGCAGGACTAGCTGTTCCTCTAACCCTCCTCTCTCTGCTTCTTCTCAACATGCTCAAGGACCTCAGACTAAAGAGCCCAAACAGACTGAAGTGCTTCAGAAATCCTAAGCACAGGGAAGGTTTGCATGAGACAAAAAAAAAGTTTATCTGAACTTGTTTGCTCCTGCTTAGTGTTCAGATTTTTACTTTATCTATCCTGAAACACTTTTATTTCAAGCAGTCAAGCCCCACAACCCAAACTCTACTGCATTTTCCTCTGCCAGACCCACCAACCAACACACCTCCAGAGGTGATGACAAAGGATTTCTGCAATGCCAAGAGTCAGCACTTGGACCACACAGCCCAGGACACCACTCACGTCAGCACAGAAAAAGGCTCCTCAGTAGCTATACACGTGTCTCAAACCACCTGGGCCTGCTGCTGCCTCCTCACCACGCACTAACCTCTGAGGATTCTCACTTGCCTCCCTCAAGGAGACAAAACCCAGCTGCAGTTCTGCAGAGTCCTATCTACACAGATTCCTAAGGAACATGAGCAAACCTACCCAGATTCCTGAGGGATATGAGCAGGTGAAAGTGTTGGGGAAGCAGTTCATCTTTGGTTTGGGGAGCTGAAGAAAGCAGTTTTCCTTCCCAGGCAACTCCCAGAGGCTCGAGCAGCAAAGCATGCAGTGTGCTAAAGAAACAAGGGTATATTCTTGCCACTTGGTAATTTTACAAGGCATTTGGGAAGGAAGCTGTTAAAAAAAAATAAAATCTGATTTGGATTAGAATAAGTCACTTTTTTAACACCTCAAATAAAAAGATTTACTCTGAAAGAACCTTTTGAGAACACTTTTAAGAAAAAAAAAAAGATACCGAAGTACAAACTTTAAATATCCAAAGTGTAATACTGGTGCACTTCTTTAGAAACAATTACATACTTAACAGGTGAAGTAGGAAGAGAGTATTTCAGAAAACATTTAATATGAAACCTTTTGGAACTTCCATCGAATACAGATTTACATCATTTTTATCAGAACACTTTTTCAGTTCAGACAACAAAGTGCACTGCTGGGTGAAAAAAATACATTTGGAGGAGTGCTTAGAACGTAGGAAGTGAAAGGACAGGTGACCACTCACCTGAGAAAGTACAATGACTGCCCTGAAATGTCTTATTGCTATTACAAAATGGAGTTTTCATGGAAAAAACCATACTGAGCAGCACAGGCACGGGCAGAGCACTGAAAGCCAACTGAACCCCGGGAGCACCTGGAGTTCTCAAGCCATGGCATGATACAGAATATACAGAGAATAAAATGCAAATTCAGGAATATTTACTACATTTAACAACTAGGATTACCCTTTAAACTAGCATAATCAATATCAATGCTTAGGGGGAGAGAGGGGGAAGTCTGCTGCCTTCACAGACTACAGATCACAAGAACTAACTTGCAAAATATTAAGGACTTTGCATTTTCACCTCGGGTCAAATCTGAACTGTGTACTATGAGTAACTATTAGCTCACTGCAAATTTAAAAAATGCAAATTTAGGCTCCAGTTTAAAGCACATGTTAAGTACATGCTTAAGTGCTTCACTGAAATATAACCACAAAACACTAGTACAAAAAGTCAAGTAGATAATGCAGGATATTATCTACACGAGTCCTCGATGAAATAAACTGAGTATCAGTAGGAAACAATGCAGGAAGAAATCTCTTCATTCTAGTTTGCAAAATCAAATCTGGCTCACTGCAGTGATGGTTGAAAATTGGGGACTATCCCAGAGCAGCTTCATGTCCTACCAAAGGCTAACTGGCCATCAGAGGGTTCCTCAAGGATGAGTTCCACTCTGCATGGAGCAACACGGACAGGGAGGCTGTGGCTGCCCCAACCCTGGCAGTGTTCACAGCCAGGTTGGCTGAGCCTTGAGCAACCTGCTCTGGTGGGAGGTGTCCCTGCCCAAGGCAGGGGGTTGGGGCTGGATGGTCTCGAAGGTCCATTCCAACCCCTAAAATCCTGTGGTTCTATGACTCCCTCGGCAGCAGAAGCCAGAGACAACTGGCCCAGAGCCACCAAAGCAACACAACTGGAGCCAAGGGGAAGCACAGTGAAGAGAGCTGCAAGGAAAAGCTTTAACTGCTACTGCCTGTGGCTGTAGTTTAGCAAGTTGGAGGTTACAACAGCGCGTTCAGTAGCCAATTCCATTCCCACTTTCGGTTTTCAATGCTGTGTGTGCCCAGAAGGCGAAGGACAGTCCTGCCCCCACCTGCAGCAAGATCTCAGAACTGCAGCAAAGTATGGCCACGATTTGAGAGTCCTTTTGTGCTTTGTATCACTCTGATCTAGGTGGAAAACTTGCTCTGAAAGAAAGTCACTAGCAATTAGCACCTCCTTTTAGACTGCCTCATTCCCCAGAGGAAAGGTGGAACAACAAAGTGTTCTCAGCTAGGATGAATACTCAGCCAAATGGACAGAGATACAATTGGAGTAGCTCAGCAGAAGCAGAAGAATGGAAGTGTTTACCCAAATATCAAATGCACAAATTAACTACATTATTAAAGTTTGATCCAGACTTAAATAATAAATAGGTGGGCAAAATATAATGCAAGACTTACTCAGTAAAAGTGAACTTTTAATAATCTCAGGAGATCTACTTAGAAAACAGGACTAATAATGTTCACAACCGTAAATCCAAACCCTTCACACACTTTTTTTTTTTCTTCCTTAACACAGCAGTGAACTGTAAACCTGCACGTACTGGTTATCGCTTCAGTTGTTTTAAATATTAACTCAAGTGTTTTCCTCCTTGGCCATTTCAATTTTTAGCACCAAAATTAGCCCAAAAAGAGGTACTGGTACAGCTCGATGTTGTCAATGAATCGTTTACATAGAATACTTTATATATTATACACACATACTGTACATTCACACACCCACACAAACGGGAGGCATATCTCAAGGAATATATTCTGTGTTTCAATTTGTTGTCAAAGACTTGGGAGCAATGGAAATAAAGCAGAAGGGGTAATATTTTACATAGTAGGCAACTTTAATGCTGTAGTGCACTTATAAAAAAGTCCAACTCTCCCTCCCAGCTCAGCAGCTTTTGTTTTAATATCACTATTCAGAAGGATGCAGAAGTTATTGCCTAAATGTTATTCTATACATTTCCATCGGAATTCTCAAAAACACTTGAAATTGCTAACTAATTTACAACTTAACTATTGTTTTCTCGTTACAGCTTTAACTCATTGGCAATTTTGGAAGCAATGTTTTTGAAAGCTATGGATGTTCCCGATATCCGCTTAAAGCGAACTCCGTTCAGGGACAGTCTTGGCAGTTTACACACCTCCATCTCCCACTGGACAAGGTTCTCTGCATGCCCATCTCCATGGACACAGAAAAGCAAGAAACGCTCTCTCTGTTCATAGTCACAATTATTGGCATCCAGGACCTTGCGGATTTCCCTCATCATGTCATTGGGATCCATGGAGCTGGTGGTTTTCATGCTCCAGGTGAAACGCAGCGACCGAGGCTTGGCTTCCTTGTTCTCATCCTTCTGATCCACAGCTACATTGCGGCTGAAAGACAGGAGTTCAGGAGTCAGCAGGGCCAGCACCTTCCCCACAGGTCATGTTAGTGAAGCAACTAACACTCAACCACACCATCAGCACCAGAGGCTCCAGCTGCGAGCCAAGCCCTGCTCTCCCAGCTGCTGCCACACACACAGCGTCAGGGGAAGCACTAGCTGCTGGAACGAGGAATGGCACAACATGTCACATAGCTGGAAGTCACTGGGTTCAGGAGCATGAGGGGAATGACCCCGTGGAGGCAGAACGACATGCGTCACCTACGACTTGATTTTATCAAGGCAGGTTCTGCTCAAAACCCTATTCCGGGGCCGTGTGGGCAGCTGAAACATCAGCTCTGTGCTAGAAGTTTCTGGAACATTCAAGTAGCAGCTCCTTGTGACAAAAGGGTGCTCAGCCCAGGCCATGGGAGGTGCCCACTCGTAGGCAATGGGGTGAGCCCACGCAGAGAGACACTGGGGGCTCCTCTACATCTCCTCCTGTGTGGCAGGTTGGAGACCAAGCACTGCACAAAAGTCAGCTGTGAGCAGGAGATAGGACAGCAGGACCAGGGGTCACCCTCCTGATCTGGGCTGGGTCACTCTGTCCTTCCTGTGCTGGGGAGTGTTTGAGAAGATCCCTAGAAACCCACACACTGTAGGCTACTGGGGTTCCCTTCAGAGAGAAAATGCTTCCTCTTAAACTGGTCAGGAATTTGTTAAACCCCAATGACTGACAGAGGTGAAGTGATGAAATCTTTCGTGGCTACAAGCTCTGCAGCCTCTGAGGATGACATGCAAGGAGAGTTGGAAGTCACTACTAAACACCTCCTTGATGCTGTTTGTAAAGTTACCATTACTGTCACAGTCTTAAGAGAGAAGCCACAAAATATTCAGGCTGTGCTTCCCAAGTCTACAGCTTCTTTTTTTCTAATGAAAAGGCTTTTCCTTTGGCAAGGCTAAATGAAGTTATACAGGACAAAGGAAAGAAACGTTCCAGAAATTTCTAGTTTGCAGCCATTCTTCTACCCTAATTAAAATCAGTGGTCACACAACTAAAGCATAAGGAACTACATCTGGACCTCCAGGGAACAAACACAGATTTGCTTCAGGAATATTTGTACACTGTACTGTACATTTGCACTGTCAAACTATTTTCTGAACACAGCTAACCTAAGTGACCCCAAACCATGAAGTTTAGGTCTCATGTCGAGCCTCAAAGTTCAATTTCCAATCTCAAGCCAAGCTGCTCTTTAGAAGAGTTGGCAATGAATTTCTGGTTGCACAATGTTTTCCTTCTATCATTAAGCAGACAATTATGAAGAAGATAAACAAAAAGTGATAGCAAAGCCACAACTAAATACACATATTTCTTACAGATAACCTATTTCATAATTTTCCTGCTATTAAAAGTCTTGCAGTGAGAGTCACAGGACTGTGCTGTCAAACCCATCCACGTGGTCTGACAGATGTTAGAGAACTCATCGAGCAAATTAAAGAGTGTTTTAAGGTTTCAACTTATAGAGGCTGTAAGGGGACAGAGGAATGCTCACTTCAGTTCTGACAGCCTTTTCTACTGGAAAACAGCTGATAATTCCCATTTTTTTTTGGTGTGCTGATTTTGAATTGAGAATATAGCACAAAAAACATCGTTTAACTATAGGTGATTTTGGAGATGAGAAGTATCTTATCACCTGTCAGTGGTTATCCCACACACCTGCAGCCTCACTAGAGATCACTTACCTACACATCTAAAAGACAACAGCAAATTACGACTAAAATGCAAAATAAAAACCACACACAAGGGAAAAGGCAACAGGGAAGATGAAAGTTTCCAACCAAGTCAGTCAGTGCTTTATAATAGCTGTTTTGCAGACAGAAATGCTTCTTTGTTTAGTTTCCATGACTTACACGAAACAAAAGCTGCTGCCTGAAGCCACTATGCCACATAATCAAGGGGGAGAAAAAATCAAACTCACCTAAGGAACATTTTAAACAAGAATTTTACCCTCACCTTGAGCCCTCAAATCTCCCGTTCCTCTCATATTCAGTCGGGAGCCTCATTGAAAAGAATGCAGAAGCAAAAGGAAGTGGGAAAGAGAAGACAAATCTTACACTACAATATACAATATCTGAGTAGTTGCTAAAAGATAATCATACCACAGGTGTGTTCAAATACAAATTGACAAAGATGTAAAGAACTTTGCAGGTTAGGCCAAACTCGGGATATAACATTGTCAAACCAAATAGAAGTCTATAAACTGCAGGTTTTGAAACAACCATAACTGATTTTAACAGTGTATGTTCATGTATTGGATCTGGGGAACTCAATGAACAAAGCTCAAGTTCTAAAAGCAGAAAATGTGAAACTGAAGTTATAGAGCATATTGAAGTGATTGTATTACTTAGGAATACCTCTTAAAAGAGAAATGACTCCCAATTGTCTTTAGGTTAACGATATCTCAGAGCTTTATCTGGGAATAAAATCTGTATTTGAACCCCCCCCTTATTTACAGACAAGTCTGATCACCCTGAGTATTTGCATGCACCCCAGATCTGAGCTGCTTAAACACCACCAAAATACTTTAATGCAAAAGAACCAGAGGCACATACATTTTAACAGGAGTTTAGAGGTAAATCCAAGATTTCTCAGGCTGTGCTGACTCCACCCTATTAACTCTCACACTGAGGCACCTTCCACACCCAAGAGCAAGCTCAGGCTATGTCTCCTTGCATCACTTACAGCTGCACTACTGATTACTACCACTTTTTTTAAGCCCAGAATCAAGCAGAATTAAGGGGAAAAGATCTTCCTCTACATTCCCATTGTTGCAATACCATGGCTCAGCATCTCAGTATCAGTTCTGTTCAGAGGGATGCTGCTCTTCTCAAGACTACTCTAAGGCTTCCCTGAATAACCAAAGTTTTTCCAGCAGTTTGGCTGACAGGTGTCCAGGGATGGGAATGTAAAACAGTGAGCCTATTTTCTGCTACACAGTGATATTTATATCAGGCTGTGTGTGGTGATACAAGGCTCAATTTCCTCCTCTCCCTCCTTGTGAGGGTTGCAGTGACAGGTCAGCCTCTATAGGACTGAAGAAGGGGCAACCAGGAAGGAACCACAGGGCTGGAAGGGACCCTTGAGGATCATCCAGTCAAATTCCTGCCCTGCACAGATATCCCTGACAATCACACCCTGTGCTGAGAGCTTTGGCCAAACACCTCTGGAGCTCTGTCAGCCTTGGGGCTGTGACACTGCCGTGGGGAGCGTGGGAATATGTACCAGCTGAACAGACCCACACCTTTCAGATGACTGTTTTACTGGGCAAAGCAACCAACAAGTTAGAGAAGACACTGCCCAGCTGAAAAATGGAGGACTTGAACTTTACACACTCTACTGTGCTGCTACGAAGTGGAAGATGACAGCTTTGTTAAGAGCTGCAAACACTCATGGATTTTTGTGGGTTTTGTTGTGTTTTGCTTTGTTTTTAAACTTGCCAAAGGTTGTAGAAAACGGGAACAAAGCCAGCCTCCCCAACAATGAATAGCCTTACTGTTACTGGAACCTGTCCAGAAAAGTCTGTAAGGAAAAATCCCTAATGATGCTCTGACAACTTTTCCAGGTTGAAATGAAGCCAAACTGTTCAGTTTCCAAACCACTGTACTCTAAAGCTAAGAAAGGTCATTATTTACAAAATACCTGCCACTCTGAAATAATAAAAACTCTTCCATGGAAGCCTCCCAGAAAATCCTTAACTTTGTTCAGTTTTTCCATGTACCCATTCACTGAGTGCAAGAACTGACAGTGACATTCCTGAGCCATCCTGCCAAGCTTTTGGAGAGCTCTGCCAGTCTCTTCAGGTGCTCCTACCTTCATGAGGGACATGGTTAGGTGCAGTTCTGCAGCCCAACACTGCTTCTTTGGGAACAGCCACTTACTGTACTGCCAACATTGCTCTGGTCTGCAGGAGATGCAGCCCCGAGGCCTCTCACTGCTAATACAATCTTCACTTCTGTGCTAGTTTATGCTCTAAATTTTCTGCTTTTGCTTGTGTTTCCACATAGAATTTCATGGACCAAGATGCTCTTTGGTCTTAAGAATGGAACAAATATATAGGAAGGTTGTTCTTGTTTGTCATGCAACGCCTGTAACACCTTATGGTTTGTGAAAGGCTTTCACAAACCAGTTTGTTTCCATACATCTGTCCCAAGTTATGCTGTGTTTCCTGTTCTTTACATCTTTGTGTGCTCTCTGTTAAAAATCCAAATAAACAGAAAGAAATCTGTCTGAAAATATATGGAGAACCAACAACAAAAAAGTGCAAGATGCTAAAATAAGATCAATTTATGGAAATGGTGGAATGATGCTGCAATAAAATCCAGAACATTGAGTCACTTTTGCTGTCAGAAAAAAACCAGTTAAGACTTCCACAATATGCAGATTGGCAAGGACAGTGTATAATACAAGATATATATATATATATATACACACACATATATATATTATACCTCTGTGTACCAAGTACAATATTAAAACCCAGTGGTTTAACAAGGAGTGACTGATTATCTCTTATTCAGCTCCCTAGAACTGATGCTGCAGCACTGGATATGAGCTACTGGATTAAAGCAGTTCTTTCAGCATCAAAGTGATCTTGGATAAGATTCATAGCATATACAGCAGGAAGAAATTGCCAAAACCCTCATGATTTTCAGTTTTTGTCCCTACATACAGATCAGGTATGAGGGGACACCTCATACTTCAAAGAGAATTAAAAAGCAGAGTCTGGTCCTGTGTAGGTAGTATAAGACTCTGCGAATCTCTTGTTCCAAAGACATACTGGTGGAAGCTGTAGCAGCTATTGCCACATTGGTCTGAGCCTCTTGGCCTCAAGGCAGAGGAAATTTAGGTATCAAATCTGAACAGGAACCTTCTAGTTTAAAACTACTCCTATCAGCATTTTCCATCTTTCTTCAGAGCAGCAGTGTAACCAACTTAGATGGGTCCAGGTGTGGAGGATTGCACAGATCACAACCCTTGGTTTTAAGAGCAGTGTGACTACAGAGAGACAAAAGCTCCCTCTAACACAGTACTCTGCACTCCACAGCTCAGGATGGGTTAAAACCACTGCCACTGCTCAGTTTCATCTGTGTGCTCTGTTGGATGGGTTCTTCCCTCAACTAACAGTTGCTGCATGTTCCTTTTCTCAGGTCAGCTGTGACACTGCCAGCCAACACCAGCTCTAAACATGGTCATGTTTGGCAAGAGAGCTGATGATCATTCCTGTGGCATGGAACTTCCTCATTTCATCAGGTATGGTGCCTTTAGCCTCAGGCTGCACATAATAAATCCAAGTGTAGGCAGCAGTTTACATCTCTCAGGCCTCCCTAATCTAAGTCTTTCCTTGAAATAATCTGATAAACTCCAAATCACAGTCACATGTATAGCCTTGTCTGGTTTTTGGCTTCATCTCCCTGGACTTGATCAGTAGAAGGAAATTGGAAGTATCACCCTTTAAGGAGCTCTAAGATATGTACAACTAAACAAGCTATGACAAAATTCTCCTGGAAAATTTACCTGTGTATGAGAATTGTACAACCTACTTTGATGAATCACGATGGATTATCAGGATATATAGCAGCTTGATTCATTCCCAGATTGCAAAACTCAACTCAGTCCTTTGGGCTGGAAATGTGAATCAGACACCTGAGCTTTCCCCTTTTGTCAGTAAATTGGCATAAAGGTTGTACTTTCTGTTTACAACTCAAGTGCTCCATCTGTACTTCAGCTGCAATTCCCTTCAGCCAATGCATCCCACTTAAAAATATGTACACCTAAAAACACATCTTCATCCAATCTTCCACACCAATCTGTTCAAGTCACAACTGTGCTCAGTTTGCTTCCCGCTGGATCAGCTGCAGACAACTTTCTTTCTTGAGCATCACAAACCAAAGAGATAGAGAACACAAATTTAACACCACTTACCTTTATTTGCTCGTAACCTTATGTTTTGTTTACACTTTCAGCATTGTTATCAAACACCTCATTCTTCAAACATGAGCATGCTAAGTGTATTAGTACAGAGAACAGAATTACTTGGGCACTACCAACTCTATCGAGGAGAGAAGAATTCACAAGGCATGCTTAGCATCTTGTTATACAGGTGCCACAGATTCTTAAGTATCATCACGAGTTAATGGATTTATTCTATGCTTTTCCTCTGGAGAAAGAAAGTATTTAGTTCTCAGCAGAAAGTTTAGTGTTCAGAAAACCAAGGCTAGGAAAGCCAAATCGGTTGTTAATTGCAGGAGCCACTTTGGTTTAAATATAAATAAATCCTACCTTTTGATAAACCTGAATGACATGTTTCTAAAAGAAATTAAGCCAAAATAATAATTAACAAAAGGGTTTGTACAAAATAAATTGAAAAAGGCATTTCAGAGTGAAACATGCAAAAACCAAAAATCTCATTTTAAATGCACAATTAAATCACACTTCAATACATTCCCAGACTAGGCAGATGATTTAGGGTCTGAAGAGTCAAACTCTTGGCACTGCTGCTTCCAGATTTTTCAGGGAGATATGTCACCAGTAGTTAACTATGAATTAAAATATGTACTGGTGTCAAAACCACTTGAAAACTCAAAACCTGCAAGGCCACATAAAAATATGTTTGGATTTTCTTCATATATTTCCCATAGAAAGCAAAAATCAGTAACTCTACTGTAATCAGCTCTGAGTATCTTCAGGGTTAGGTTCTTTCCTTCCCTCGTAACATGAGGTCAGTCACATTGTGCCAAAAACACCTTAAATATTTAGCTACCTCAGTGGCAGAAGCTGCAACAATTGCCTACACCAGAACATGAGCAGTTCATAAGCAAAGCATTCCGATTCCTCACGCTGGAATAAATTAACAAGGCTGAAAGTTTTAAAAATGTATTTAGAGAGAAGAAACATAACCATGTCCTTCAATGGCTCCATCCACCTCCTCAGTAGCTTGTACAGCACCAAGTTCTAACAGAGCCCCAACTGCATGAGGTCCTCCAAGTGCAAACTAACCATCTGGAACAGAGCTATTGTGTTCCAACTGCATGTTAGTTCGTCAAGTCCAGAGGGAATTTAAACCACTGTCCAAAGTAGCGGGGGGAAAAAACTTCTTCAAGAAAACCACACTGCGCTGCAGAAGTCAAAATTTGGAGGCAACAATAGAAGTCTGAATGTTGCCTGAACAACTGAGTGAAAAGTTTGCATGTTCACAGTTTGAGCGTGACGCTTGGAACGTCAAATGGAAAGTTAAGGAAGGGGATTACAAACAAAAGCACAGAGAGAAAGAAGTGCCAAAAGGATGTGTCTGATTAAGACTTCACTTGACAAAAGGCAGATGGCTTAACTCTTAAATAAAGTATTCAAATTGAACTTCTGTCTCTCAACAGAAAAAGGGGGGGTATAAAAAAACAAACCCATACCCAATTTCGTACAGCACAGTATTTCCCAGGGAAGTGTGACCTGGCAGAGGAGTGAGCAGAGTAAAACGTTTACCAAAAGCTATGCTGTCATGCTTTTGTTTTAGACAGAAACAATGAGATTTGTAAAGAAATTCACTCTCTAAACTGAAATCAGCCACTTGTGGAAAAACTGGAGCTTGGCTTAATATTGTTCGCAGGAAGACTATGAAGAGGATCCTGAGAGGGAGTTATCCAACCTAAATATCTAATGTCCAACCTAATACTCAACCTAAACCTAGTCATAAGACAGACAGGAGAGGAATGGTTTGGTGCTGATGTGATATGAGCCTAAACCAAAAGCTAGCAGGGCCAAGATCAGAACGAGACAGTCCCAAAAAAATTTCTGATGATGATGAGGGTACAAAAGCTTGGCCATTATCTGAAAGCAAACAAGCTCTCACTTCTGCAAACACAAGTTGCGGATATCAGATAGCAGAGTGGTCTGTAGTATGTGGTATGTGAACTGACGGGTTCGAAATACAGAAAGAAAAAAAGGTGTTTTTCAATGTCAGGGTTCGTAGGAACTAATTGAAAACATACATGGATTTGAAACTTGAAGTCCAATTAGAATAAAAACTCTTAGAGCAGGAGCTACTCCTGCCTAAGGTAGGCTTTGGCTAGGCCAACACACCTCCACACCAAAACCAGGGCAAAAAAGGAGTAAGATTTCAAGGTTTGACCAGGTTTGCCTATACTGCGACCCTAGTAGTGCCATTACTTTAGGATGGCCTGTGCTAGCCCTGCTGCCACAGAACCTTTTGCCTCCTGCCCTACCCTTTCACCTGTGACGTTTCTACTTGTGTGCTGCCAGCAAAGTTACTCTGGAAACACTGACAGAGTGACTGGGAAACACAACCTGAGCTTCTAATGCTGCACTAAACAGAGACTGGGATCCTAGTTTATGCCATTTACTGACACACCACACAGTCAGAGTGAGCAGCTTTTCAACCGAAACGTTTCATCTCTGCAGCATTCACACCTCAGACATGAGGTTGAAGAGCACAGACGAAACAGCACAGCCTAAACTGTCTCCCTTTTAATGCCATTTGATTCAACTGCTAGAAACAAATGGCTTCTGCAATCAAAAGAGAGCTAGAAAAGATACTAGAAGAGATGTCTGGATCTTGTGCTGGAGGATATTGTTTAGGGGTTACAGAAGAGTGGTAGGTTAATGGTTGGACTCGATGATCTCAGAGGTCTCCTCCAACCTTGATGGTTCTATGAGTCTGTAAGTGTATTTTAAGTTGCAGAAATGAAACCATTAATCACAGAGTGTGGACAAAACCACCTAAGCAATGTGCTACTAGGTAGTACTGCTATTATTTTAGGATGGCCTGTGCTAGCACAGAAGCTTTTATTTCCTGCCCCTACACTTCAGAATCATAGAATTAGAATCATAGAATCAATCTGGTTGGAAGAGACCTCAAAGATTATCAAGTCCAACCCTACCGTGGTCACTAGACCATGGCACTAAGTGCCACATCCAGTCTCAGCTTGAAAACCTCCAGGGATGGTGAATCCACCACCTCCCTGGGCAGCACATTCCAATGCCTGAGCACTCTCTCCCTAAAAAATCTCTTCCTAATATCCAACCTAACCCTCCCCTGGCAGAGCTTGAGTCTGTGCCCTCTTGTCCTGCTGCTGGTTGCCTGGGAGAAGAGACCAACCCCCACCTGACTCCAACCTCCTGTCAGTAGTTGTAGATGGTGATATATCCCCTGTGATATTTCTATTGTTTTAAGGGTTCCAGCAGAATGTCAGGCCAATGTTTGGACTTGGTGCCCTTAGAGATCTCCTCCAACCCTGATGATTCTCTAAGTGCATTTTAAATTGCAGGAATGAAGCCATTAATCAGAAAACACCGACAAACCCACCAAAGTGACGAGCTACATTTCTCCTACAAAAACCCCCAAGGCACCGCTGTGTTCTTACCTCCTGGTTAGTTTGGAAGTGAGTTTGCTGAAGAGGTTGGTGGAGCCCCGGGTGCGGGTCTGGGAGAGGGGAGTTGCCTCGTGGGACAGGCTGGGTGAGGCAGGGGGCCCGTTGTAGGTGGCGGTGCGCCGCTCACGGAGCTGCCCGTGGAACGTGCTCCGGCTGGCTGTCCCGCGCGGGAACCGGATACGGTCAGGGGTGGTGGCACTGCTGATGCTGTGAGTCGAGGCAACCGGAGTTCTTTGATCGGGAATGGTGCTAGGGCAGAAAACACAGAGACAACGCTAGAACGTCTCGACGGGATCACCACGGTCCGGCAGGAAACACACAACACTACGTTCTACGGTAAAGCATAAGCAGACACTTTTTTTTATAGAGGCCAGGAAATACCAACATTATTACAGCACTGTATGGAATCAAAACTTGTAAGAAGTTAGGATTAAAAGGCTGCCGAAACAGAAACCTACATAGGCAGAAAAGTGCAACAGGAGTATCCTGGAAAAGACCAGATAAAACTCAGCATACAAATGTTTCACTGAGAAAGACTGATAGAATAGACCAGTGAAGTTTCCAACCAGGAAAGAGAAGCAGTAAATAATTTTAACATCTCTCCCTCCACATACATCTTTGAAAGTCTTGCTAATTTGAAAGTATCCTACACAAAATTCTCTAC
Organism: Acanthisitta chloris; assembly: GCF_000695815.1. NCBI lineage: Eukaryota > Metazoa > Chordata > Aves > Passeriformes > Acanthisittidae > Acanthisitta > Acanthisitta chloris. The sequence goes on from NW_008686524.1 coordinate 29,372, forward strand.
AAGCAAACCGCTCCAAGCAGTGAAGTCCTTCAGGATACACAGTTAAAAGTCTCCCAGAAACTTTGACAATAGGGAATGTCCAATACTCCTACCAATAGGAAAAAAAAAAAATAAAATTGAGGTTCACTATTGCAGGATTATGTCACAGACAGCCTGACACACCACAAGACAAATGTAAACGAGACTAAAAAAAATGAGGAAACACACACCTCGTGGGCAAATATATATACTAGAACAATCTAGGACTAAAATTCCACAGCACAAAGTTAAGAAGCAGTGGGTATATAAGTTAGTTTCACAACGATTTCAGGTTCTTACATAGGCCTGAAGTTATCTGCGCCATTGTCTATTGGAGGCAACATCATCTTCGTGTGCACAGAGGCTGACATGGACATCGACTTCTGATGTCGCAGCCGAACACTGGAGAAGGATGTGGTACAAACTGAAGCAGGACTAGCTGCGTAAGCGAACATTTCTGTCAGGCTGCGAGGGGGTTTGGGTTCAGGCAGAGGCAGAAAGAAGAGCATGATGGACCAACAACAAACTACTGCATAGAAAAATAAAAAGCAAACTTTTCCTTCTATTAACTGGGTTAAGCAATGAACACCAAGTCTTCTAGGTAAACAGCAGTCACTGCCCTACACTCCCCTTAAAAATCATCCTTACTTGACATCTACAAGGTGATCACGCTCTTACCATTAGCATCAGTTTGTGGTGATACTCTCCTTGACAGAGAGAACCTGAGTAACTCAGCATTCTGTGCCAAAGCACCAGGATAAAGCACTGATGTGCTTACTTAACAGTAAATAATGCATTAAACCCCCACCAACTGCCCTTTCCAAAAGGCTGATGGCAGCTCCATTACTGCAGTGAAATATTTTAGCATTAGTTTGTGGTGATACCCTCCTTGACATAGAGAACCTGAGTGACTCAACATTCTGTGCCAAAGCACCAGGATAAAGCACTGATGTAACTCGTATTTACTTAACGGTAAGCAATGCATTAAACCCCCACCAACTGCACTTTCAAAAGGCTGATGGCAGCTCCATTACTGCAGTGAAGTATTTGTTTGCAGAATGTATCTGTGCTAAAAGAAATCCAGGTAAGCTGGGCAAGTTGTCAAATTTACATCTGAGGGACTTCACATGTACACTCAAACCCCAAAATGTCATCATCTTTAACAACTCCAAAGAGGCCAAAAGGAAAAGGCTACTGATGATCAAGCTGTACATATAGTAGGAAATGAATATACCTGCTGTTCCCTGAAGAAAGAGTTATGACTGCTGAAGAGCATCACACATTGCTTGGCCACAAACATTAAATGCTCCAGATTACCAGTCAGGTAAGAAGGTATACAGCACTGTCTGGGCAGAATGGCCAGTAAAGTGTCAGCAGGAGCATGAAATGTTTTTCTTTCTGTGGGCCAAAATACACTTTGCAGCCTTCACATTATCTGGCTAGGAGGAAAGTGAGAGGCCACAAGACGTATTGGGCCTTTCAGGCTACACCACCACATGTCATTTGTCTGAAGTCTGGTTAAAAGTAAGGCAACTGTAGGTCAGAGGTATTGCTTGAGATGAGGAAATGACAGTTTCATGGCACTGCATGTTCACTTCCAAGTTACTTCAAGGTTACACATACTGAAACTCAAGTCCTGTTCTCCAGTTCTGGTATGTCAGACTTTGGAGAGTGTCTGTCCAGTTACAAGTGGCAGCTGAGCCACTTCTCAGGCTTAGCTCCCAAAGCATGAGCACAGAACATCTCACAGCTCAGACATCTGGCTTAAATGGTTAGCAAAACCAATTCTGATTTGGTTTGAACTTTCCAGATTTAGAAAATTTCATCTAAGTCACACATACATCTCTTTCCAATGCTGAATCCATCAGGATGCCAAGTACAAGCACAACTTACAATGAAGCCTTCAACACAGCCTGGCACTTATATTACCCCAGGGGAGTCAGAAAGTGTAAGAAAATGACCATTCATCTCAAAACTAACACCCTGAAGTCAAGTAATCCCCAAATAATTGCTCACTAGCCTCTCAATGAGCACTTCTAGCTCCTTTCCTCTCTATCTGCTGCAAAAGTTCCAAAGGAAAGAAACACATTAGCCCCAAGTTTGATTTAGTCACCTGCCTTCAAAGATGTGACATCTCAAGGTATCTATGAGCACATACTAAAATACTTATATCTCTTCCTCTGATGCTTTGCTAGAAATCAGCTTCCTTGGATTACCAGCCTGGGAACACAGGAACAGAGAGCTAACAATCACCAATTAGTGCCAAGGCTTATTAAAAAATCTGAAGCTGTTGTAAATCATTTGTGTTACAAATGATTTCAAGCAATTGCCTATCATTATGAAGAGTGTTTCATGAGTCCCCAAGTGCGTTAATTAATGCTCAGGCTTTGGAGGAAAGCCAACAGAGCCATCTCCAGCACAACGCCTGTGGCAGCCACACAATGTGTTCAGCTAGGGATGTGAGACTTCAAAACTCTTTGCTTCTACCAGTCTGGCACGGGGTCTTCAAGATGACTTTCTCCAACATCAAGTCTACTAGCTGGCTATCAATTCTGCCAAGTTTCCATACTCCCAGGAAAAGTGCCTTCTCAGAATTCCATGGGCATGATAGAAACAGAACAAGCAACATTTTAACCCCTTCTCTACAGGAAAAACAGAGTCTTTAATGTGTGCATCTTGCTCTGTAGGGTAAGTCTCTCAAGTTTTCACTGGGTGACAGTTAGTGTCTGACTGGCCATGGAAAATCTCAAATCCAATCTGTGACAAATCACTTACAGCAATTACTCCTGCCTTTAGCACTTGCCACCAATAGACATTTCAAAAGCACAGAAAGCATTTTAACAAACTCCTGAATTTATAAAGGTTCTGCTTCAGATCTTACTTCACAGAAGGAAAAGAGAACAAGTTTCTACAGTTGCTTTCTGCCAAGCTGAGAGTGCAGCAGCATCAGAAGTTCAGTGCCACCAACAGCCAAGTTGATTTTGCCTGCATGAAAGGTCCTTGGATTTCATGTGACCAGTCAAGGCTTTACCCAGTTACAGCAACAAAATATAGACAAAGTTCTGAGTTCTGTGCCAAATCACAGTAATTCTGAAACTGTGCCAAAATGAACATGCAGTTTAGTACTGAAGCATTTCAGACAGTAAGTCTCCAACTGTAAAACAATTAGCAATGCATTCTCATTATCTTTTCTAACTCTCTATAAAGAGCAATGAATGTAGTAATCAAAAATACATGATAAAAGCTACAAAGATTTTTTTTACCTGACAGTGAAAATAAACATTCTCAGACATTTCAAATGACCCCACCCAATAAAGCCAGTTAGTAGGAAAAGCAAATGACGTTTAAATATCATCCTGACAATAGAAGGAGAATTACACAAGGATAACCAATTAGAAATAAAATACAATTAATACAGTTGCCAAATGCTACTCAATGTTAACTTTGAGCTTAGTGTCAGAATGTGACAAACCAGAAAAACATCAGTTTGCTGAGAAACTCCAAGCTGGTGAAAAAATACCTCCAAAAGATAACTCCTTCTGTAGTCACTCCTAAATTAAGCCGACACCTGAATCTCAAGGATTCCTAGTAAACAGTATCTCACAACTTTAAAAAATACAATAAAGAAATTGTAGACAAGATATTCGTTTAAAAACGAGCAAAAAAATTGATCAAGTAATCAAAAATGATCCGAACTATTTTGGACAGAAAGATTCATTTCTCAAAGTGTTTTGAGAGAGGAAAAAAGCTATTAACATATCAAATCCAAGAAAGGTTGGTGAGCTTTAATCTAAACAAACTTGGTAATGTTAACAAGGAGTAACCAGTGAAGGCTGAGACAGACACACCAAGAGACAGTACCAAAGAGCTGTGCTGTATTCATAACACAGTTGAGTGCAGGCCCAGGTGGCCAACTAGACTTATGGCAATCTTCAGACTTATACTTGACTTTTTCCTTAATCACTTTCCGTTTGCAGAAAGCTAGGAGGAAGAGACAGGGTCAAAATCATGTTCTTTATCCCTAGGCTCCAGGAATAAAACAGGGGACACACAGAGTTTCCATTCAGCATCACAGCTTTACCACTCCTCCTTATAAACTGCCAAAAAACAGGAGGGGGGAAAAATTCATGCAAAAAAAAAAAAAGGTAGAACTTCCACTATTTTCAACACCAGGTTGAAAATAGGTATTTCCTTCCCACTTTTTACAAAATACCAGATTAGGAAGGGGTGGAGAAAATTGGAAAGAGTAGAGGGATACAGACTCCTCTAGGCTGAAGCCTTTTTATTAAGTACCAGCTATCTGAATGCTCTTCTGGCAATGGTCAACTACTTAACTGCCAGCAGCTTTAGACAGCAGTGAAATTCTGAGGAGAACAGTTGGGACTTAAAACACCTCAGCCAGCCAGGAAATGTGGTGGTATTCTTCCCAATTATTACTCTATCCCTGTGTCTGTGTTTACTACTGTATTGTTTCTGACAGCTCTTCTCAGTGTTTGGTACACTAGATGTGACTATGGTGCCAACACATGAAGTGGTTAACTCCAATTCCATTCCATGCTCTAGTCAGGACTTCACTCAGTAAAGGAGGAGGAAACTTGCTGTTTTTCTGACTGGAGGTAGCTGCTTTCCTCCTCAAGTTGAGTACTGTCAACACTGGGAAGCAATGAGACCACCAGAGAAAGTGCAAGGAACACTACTAGTCCAAGGCAATGGCCTATCACTATTTCATCTTTGCTTAGAAAAAAATCTACTTTCTCCCAGAGACTTTGCAGCAAAAATAGTATTACAAACAATCTCAAGGAAGCAGAGAGTGAAATATCAAAAGAGAATGGCTCAAGAGAGATGGAGTTTGTAGCCTGACACTAAACAAGCCACTGCTGCAAGCACATGTCGTTTGGCCACAGGGGTTGAAAACAGATTTAAGATGAAGGCTGCTAAAAATATCACATGTATTTAACCAGAGACTAGAAACTTTCTTTTACATTCTAAGCATAAAGACTATACAAATTAAGCATAGGCAAAAAAACCCAACAAAGCCCAACATACTTACAGGTGCTCCACAACCCAAGATCTGTACTCACCTTTCAGGAAGAATTAGGTTAGAATAGAACTGATTTTTAAACGAGGCATTACAATGTTTTGGGAAATGTGGAGACAAGGGACATAGACCATAGGAAGACATTTCATATACCTGTTCTCCTTGCCATTTTGTATCACTGAATGCCTATCAGCAGTGGTTCTTTCACTACAAACATATGTGTTGCGCCGTGTCATTGCTCCTGGGGCAGTATTATTCTACAAGTGAAAAACAGAGGCTTGTTATTCCCCACAAAAGGCTTTTCTGGGGTTAAGTCTACACATCATTGAAGGCTGTTTGACTTCATGCTAGTTCTACACAGTTATAAAACTTACAGGAATTATAAATAACTTAAGAGAGAAACTCCATCTAGTCTTTATAAGCAATAGTGCAATCAGAAAAGATAATTCTATTAAGTTACTCTTGTATTTCATATTGATGGCTCAAAACTAATATTGCTTCAAGTTTTTCATTACCAATGCTCTGAACTAGATATGCTCAGCACACACAGCACTCATCTACATCAGGATAGCCTGTGTCATTACAGCCTGGTTTTGGCAATACTTTACCACTTGCAGCTTGCAGAATTTTCCTTTTAAGTTAAAATCATACCCTTAAACAAGATAGGAAAAGCAAAGACTTAACAAACAAATGTGGTAAAATTCAGTGGGAAGGCAAACATGGACTTTTAAATATTAAGATGCTATAAAACACTAGACACAAGTTTTAAAAACAGGGAAGAATAAGAGACAAGTCGCAGAGAATTTTAGTAAGACAGTTATAAAAAGTTACATTTAAATACAAGCAGAATACACTGAGGACAAGAGAACCAGGGGAACTTACACTACAGACCTTACTTTAGAGGGGAGAAAAGAAATAGAATTACTTTGCCTCTGTCTTTACAGAGAAAGAGGGTGGAGATATGCCCAAGTTGGCGGTCAATTTTCCAGGAACGACTGAGCAGCTAGGCAGTTCACAGATAACAGAATTACAGAGAGTTAGATGCAGTCACTGAAGGAAAAGCATGGTGCTCCAGACAAACATGCACCCCCAGGTCCTAGAGGAAGTCAAAGCCGGCAAGCCATGTAGATTTTTTTTTTTCTCCCCACCCCAAGAACAAAACACAGGAAACTGCATATATGGTTGGAAAGTGGAAAACAAAAACAACCCTTTAAAAACTGTCTTTAAGGAAAAGGATCACGAGGCAAAGCAGGAAGCAAAATAGGCTATATCAACTTTAAACATCACTGCTGGGGAAAGTCTGGAGGAGGCTAGCTCAAGGGAATGACTGGTCAGCACCTGGATAAGCACATGTTGAGTCAGGATGGCCACTAAGAGTCAGGCAAGGGACTTCATGCTCAACTAACCTTTTGGAGCTCTTTGAAGAATTAGTGCTATGACAGACAAGGGAAATTCAGCGGATTTTTAACATAGCATTCAGAAAAGGTTCTGCATAAACGGTCACAGGAGAGAGTCATGGGCAGGAGGATAAAGAAAAGGAAGGAAAAAGTAGTTCGAGCACAAAAGGAGAGTAGCCAAACCTTTGTTGTTTCCGAACCTGAAATAAAACTGTTAAGAGTGGAGTATTCTCAATAACCAGCAAAAGCTCCTCCAGGGCCTTAAGGCAAAATATTTGCTCTCCAGGGAGTCTCAGGCAACACAATCCCTGAGCTGCAGATTTAAACCATAATGTCTAAGCCACATTTGAGCTGCTTGTTAAACATCTTTTTTACATAAATATACAAGCTAAAATGCAACAGTGAGCTGTGCAGCCTCCTGGTGCTAAAAAGGGCAAAGAATATCCAGAGTATTTTAGATCAGCAGAACTATTAATTGAATCATAAGATGTATGTAGGTGTCTCAAGGGTTCTCAACTATTCGTTGCTGAATATGCCTTAGGGATAGGCATGTGCCAAGCATCAGAAAAAGTGTTACTGGCCCTTGGCTTGTACTTCAGTCCTTACTTGTCCACTGTCTTCATATCTGTTTTACGATGTTTGGAAAAATTTTTTTGTTTTTATATGTTAGGAAAAAATGTTTTCCCTGTGAGGGTGCTGAGGCACTGGGATATTGCCCAGGGAGGTGGTGGAGTCACCATCCCTGGAGGTGTTGAAGAGGTGTCTGGATGTGGCACTGGAGGATCTGGTTTAGGGTTTAGGGGTTCCAGCAGTGACAGATTAATGGTTGGACTCGATGATCTTGGAGGTCTCGTCCAACCTAGAGGGTTCTATGACTCTATATTAGAGAATGAAGCACCTAAAATATACAACATTGGTGTTCTGGTGGGAAATAAGCACAATCATGAGTGACTTCCTTCTTCCAACCTTCCTTCTGCAAGGATGGAAGGAACGGTACACTTCTTTTTTCCTGCTTGGCTCAGATTTCAGAAGTCAGGAGAAGAGATTTAAGCATCTCAAGGTTTCAAATTTCAGTTTTAGCTAGAATAGTCTTGGTATTTGGGCCTTTACACTTTTCAGCGTATGACCTTTCACGATTCACTGAGGAAGCTCTTCAGCTGCGACGTTTTTGTTCAGTCCATCTCCAGACTGCTAATCTCTGGACATGACTAATGGCACAGGTGCACAGCACAGGAAACTGGTGTCAACAGCACCCCACTGCCTGATGGAATGAGAATCCCTAAGGTCAGGGTTAGCTGCCTCAGTTCATCCTTGTCCCATCGTCTGCCTTTGCTGCAGAGGTGCTGACACTGCAAAAGCACACACTGAGACTTGGGAGCAGATGCACAAGGTACAATCACAGCACAAAGGATGGACTTATGGTACAGAGCCTTCTTTTCCTAGAGAGAGTTTTGTGTGCACTGCTCAGACAGGCAGTGCTCCCATTAGAGACACAAAGGTGGGATACACAACTCCCTGCCAGGGCTGGAGAGAGGTGTGGGATGTGTGTCCTGCCAGGGCTGCAGGGAGAGGATAGAGGGAATGGCCTTGAGCTGAGCCAGGGCAGAGTCAGATTGGATGTGAGGAGAAATGTTTTCCCTGTGAGGGTGTTGAGGCACTGGGATATTGCCCAGGGAGGTGGTGGAGTCACCATCCCTGGAGGTGTTGAAGAGGTGTCTGGATGTGGCACTGGAGGATCTGGTTTAGGGTTTAGGGGTTCCAGCAGTGACAGGTTAATGGTTGGACTTGATCTTAGGTGTCTCCTCCAGCCTTGATGGTTCCATGATTCTATATGATGAAAAACTTGAAAAATATGTTTCTGACTTAGAGAACCTATCTAGCTACTGAAGAGCACCAGTAAGGTACTGGTCACAGATGATTCTCCAAATGCACCACTTATTCTCTTCTTCCAGCTTTCTTAAAGCCAAACTGAGTGTTCTGGAGCAGCCTTATCACAACACTGAGGAAAAAACCAAAGCTGTGAGTAATAAACAAGCAATTACCTAAAACAAGGAGTTATGAGTTGCTGCTAACTATGCAACCCCTGCAGCAGGTTTTTGTTATTGATTTGGTATTTGCCCAATGAGCTTGAAGATTTTTCATGTGCACTTGTTCAGCTTGCAGAACTATTTAGTTTACAGGAGTTTAAATGTTCTGTCAACTTCAGAAGTACAGGTTGGAGCCCCTTACTCCAACCCCAGACTTAGCAATCTGCTCTACAAGCACAACTCTTACCTTAAGTGCATATTTGCAAGCTTTGTGGTTTAATAAGAGTAGCACAGAACTGACTAAGGGTCTCCAGCAAGGACTGGCTCTACTGCCTTTGCTGTTCTCTAAGTAATAATTGTTTTTATACAGTACTTTTCTGCCTCTTCAGTGAGTTTTTTCATCATATTACAGATTTTAAGAGTTAAATACTCAGCGAGAACACAAACTCTCTTCGCCTCAAACTTTTTTCAACATCAGGACAACATAACTCCAATAACCTCTTTTTTTAACTTTGTGCCAACACTAAGAAACAGAACTCCCTAATCAGCTGCAGGAACTGTATGAAGTGTCAGTGTTTCCCTTCATCCCCAACAGCTAGAAAGCCAAAGACTCATCTCTAGCAGGGGGGAAAGAAAAGAGATAGGAAGAGTTTGCACTGTCTGACAAGAAGAGAATAAACAGAGACAATTTGAAACACTAATTAATTAGTGACATCACAAGTCTGACTCCATGTTTGCCACTGTTTGTAAAAGATCAGTTGGAGCAGTAGCACAACGAGTCAGAGGAGAGAAGCAATCCTATGGTTATGAGCTCAAATCTTATTTCAGGCACAGTAGTAAGAAATTTGGAATAAGACTACTGGAATAAATCCCCAGGATTTGGAAGTGGCACAGAATAGCAGCTGAAAAGACACTAAATGTAAAATACATTGTAACTGTGACACAAAGCACTACTCAGTACCAAGTGAAGTACAGTGTGGAACCAAACTAATTTGATTATCCTGCCATTTTGAGATGCAGTAGCTGGGAACTGTCATGTAAGGAAAAACCTAAATGTGAGTGGTTTCTGGACAGAAAATGAAGAGAAGGCACAGAGGACCCAAAAGTCCTGCGTTCTTGTTCACATTTATGAGCAACAGCTGCTACAGTAGATGGGCTTTTTCCAAGGAATCTCTTTGGCTGAAATCCTCCAGCCAAGTCCCTGTAAGCCACTGAGCCAACTGACAATACAGGGCCAACAAAGTAATGCAAGTTATCTGACTTCTTTTGCTTCAGACTGTCAAAAAGCTGTGAGCTCAGGAGATTATGTTCTCCTCTGTTGTAAGCAATGGTGCTGAGTCGTATGACCGAGTGTGACAGCTTTGTGGCACAGGTTTAAAAAAAGAAATCACTCCACTGCAAGTTGAATAAAGGACTGGGCAATTTTGTTCTGAAAAGAAGGAAGTTTATCAATACAAAATCCCAAAATTTTAGAAATTTTATGTTACAAATGTCCAAGTGTCATGTGAAAACAGATTGCCAACTGCCTCAGAGGGAGGGACCACAGAGTACACGAGTCTAGAAAACAAGTCTAGTACACAAGGCCTACCAAACATGTTGTATGAGAAAGGGCTGAGGGAGTTGGGCTTAGTTAGCCTGGAGAAGAGGCTCAGGGGTGACCTCTCATGGCTCTCTGCAACTCCTGCCAGGGCTGGAGAGAGGTGGGGGATGTGTGTCCTGCCAGGGCTGCAGGGAGAGGATAGAGGGAATGGCCTTGAGCTGAGCCAGGGCAGAGTCAGATTGGATGTGAGGAGAAATGTGTTCCCTGTTGTGGTGTTGGGGCACTGGAATATTGCCCAGGGAGGTAGTGGAGTCACCATCCCTGGAGATGTTTCAGAGGTGTCTGGATCTGGCACTGTAGGATCTGGCTTAGGATTTAGGGGTTCCAGCAGTGACAGGTTAATGGTTCGACTTGATGATCTCAGAGGTCTCCTCCAGCCTTGATGAGCCTATGATTCTAAGGTAAAGTCAAACTGAACAAAGCATTTGCTTTTGATACACTGTCTAAAGCCACTGTAAAGTCACTAGTTTTGCACCTTAGTGTGTTTTTTTCTGTTGTTGTGGTGGTTTAGGGGCAGGTGGGGGAAGCCCACAAGGACAAAACCCAGGCAACACTGCGTTTGAACCCAGGCTGAAATACACCTTTGAACGGTTTATAGAACTACATTTCTTTGATCATCTTAATATACAAAACTATGACTTGAAATAGGCTGTTTGAGGTCAAAGATCAGGTGGCTCCTTATACACATGAAAGTACAAAACAGGGTAACAAAACCAGAGTTTTCATTCTTGTGTACAGAGGCCAGAAAAGAGTAGCTGGAGACACCATGTGAAATTTCAGGGGACAGACTTTGGGTTCAGCTTCTTTTTCTTCTGAATGATTATTTTACAAGCCAAATGACATCTGTTCACTAACAGCTCCTAATGATAATTATGGGTACCAATGAACTACTTCAAGACCAATTAAGAGGTAACAAGAGTAACTGATTGCAGGAGGTGTGGGGAAAGCAGCAGCATGAGACATCTACATTTACTCTTGATGAATGAAAGTCAATCAGCATCACTGATAAACCGCAGGTTTTACACGTTTTTACCCCTCAAAAAATGAATAGTTTTGAAAAATAAATGTTTCTACTTACACTAGGAACAGCTGAACTTTTCTTACGTTCAGGAATATCAGCCTTGTTGGGATTGCTGGCATTCCCAAGCATTGGACTGGCTGGTGCAATTCCTCTTCCTGGAACAGCACTACTGCTGGACTTTCTCGACTGAATTCCTTCCTCTTTGAGGTCACTGTCTGTAGTACTAGTCTGGCTTCTTTTGGGATATGCCACTACTGAGGGGATGGATGGTCCAGCTTAAAAAAACAAACAAAAGAAACAGGCAAAGGGTTTTTCTTCTCAGAAGCTGGAGAATCAACACTGGGAATCAGAGCTGCAAAAAGGCAACTATTGAAATTACTGACATAGATGTATTGCAGTAGACAGTAAATACTGTGAAAACCATAAACCTTTCCAGGTGAAGATACTACCTGATTGCTACTTGGAAATTTCACGAAAGTCTTTCATTTGGCTTGCTAGGAAAAACCCTTTAGAGTCATCTTAAAGACACTTAACAAGCAACTGACTCATCCAAAGCACACCATGCTTCACTGGCACAGTGCTGGCACACACTGCTCAAGTCAATTTCTGATAAGAACAGGCTCCTGAGAAGGCACCTGGGGACACCACCCATGAATGGCTGTCAGACTGTGCTCCCTCAACAGCCAAAAGTGGCAGTGCTTTGCCACCAGCCTCCTTGGGTGTGCTAGGAACAGACAACTGCTCAGCACACCTGACAATGTCCCTTCAACAGGCCCAAGCTCCCTCTTCCTGCAACAGGTTCCAGGACAGTGGGAAAGGCTTGTGGGGCTGTCAGGTTTGTGCTTTCTGCCATCTCAGTTACACCTTCTCTGAAGAGGATACATCAGCTTTGTAGTTAGTGCTTTAATAACAGTTAATCAAAAAGTGTCCGTATATACACAGACATAACTCCCACATAAATATATATATATGTAATATAGAGATCCAATATATTTTAAAAGCATCAAAACCCACAGTAACTGTCATCCCAGGAGACTCCCCAAAGAAAGCAACCTCTGAATGCACTTGAGGGATTTAAAACTAGACCTAAACTGAGGCTCAGTTAGTATCTGAGTGAAGATGTTTAAGACACTTAGGAAAACTCGATCTACCATCTTGCACTCCATTAGGCAGAAGAGTAGTAAGTTTGTCTGAGCCATTGTTCCTTAGAAATTTCACTCCTGCAGGACAATCAAGCGACACAACCCTCAGGAAACAGGAAACAAGAAATATTGGCAAACTGACATTTCTTCAAGTTTTAGACACAAGCTGACCTACTAGTGTCAAAAGGAAACAAAAGCTGAGCAGACAGACAAGAGCATGGGGGGAAGAGAGCATGGAAAAGGGACTTGTAGCAGCCTCTTCACTTTGTCTAACAAGACTTTCCCAGCACAGTCAAGAATGTAAGGGACAACACAAGGCAGAACAAGAGTTAAGTTCCCTCTAGAAGCTGCTTTGGAAGACTTTATAACAAAACTAGTTGGAAAGATGAGTGATTCCATAAAACATTTAACCCCCATGCTGTGCACTATGTTGCTGTCACCCTCCTCATGCCTGGGGGATGGAGACAAATGCAGAAACCAAGCAGAACTGGGGCTCTGCCACAATGAAAAGGAGGAATGCTCACCATGGTCGCTGTACCGCCGCTGCTTCTGGCTAGAAGATATGCTTCTCTGAACTTTGTGATGAGGAGATTGTCCAGTGCTATTATTAAGATCACTACTTGGCCTAACTTTGGCAAGTGAAAGATTGCTGCTGGAGCTTGAATCACTTGCATCCAACTACAATACAAATGAGAGTGTTAAAACAAAGAGTTCAGACAAAACAAACATCCATCACATGATGGGAGCGGGAACTGGGAGGTGGAAGATGGCTCTGCAAGGGAAGTTGCTTAGAGGCACCACCTTCTCCTGGGTTGTTGTGCAGCTGTCTTAGGTAAAACCCATCGGAATTTGCAGCTCCTCAAAGGATAATCAGATAAAGAAAATGCCACTGTACTCATAGTTCTTTCCCTTCAGAGTTCTCCAAGATTTTAACAGGAAGAGAGTATACATTTTGCAGAGGCCACCACAGCAACTCCTCCTTTGAAGGAACCAAGAGCAGTTTACTGATGCCAAAGCCTCTCAGCATCATATGGAAAGGTAATCTATAATGCAGAAACATTTGCAGGCTCATCAGTCCAGCTCCTTGGTTCTCTTAAAACAGTCACATTCACACTTGAGTTCCTAGACTAGACAGGACAGTAACTGGACACAATTTCCTTCAACAGAGGAACTGCTGAGCAAGCAGAGCTGTTTGGAGGATCCTAAAGGCAAGAGTTTACTGACTCAAGATCAGGGTGAGAACAAACAGAGCATCATTAGGACTGACAACTAACTCACACTGCTGATTAGAACACTGCGACTAAGTGCAATGGACTTTTGTGCAAGAATGCAATGCCTAGAGTTACTGACTTAATTTTTGCTTCTACCTTTGCTAAGGTCACTTTCTAATTTGTTTCTTTGCAGTTTTAAGAATGGTACTTACCTCTGATGACTTCCTTCCTAGCAGTAAGTACGTAGCTGTGATTTCATCATACTTCATTTTACTAAGGGATTCTTGAATTTCTTCTTGAGAATATCCCATTCCTACCATAATGTCTACAAACAAACACACATTCTGTAAGTAACAAACTGATGTTCAGGCTGGCTCAGTCTTCAGGAGAAAGCATGGAATGTTTTAAGTATTAAAACAAAACTATTAGGTTTAAGAACACACATCAGTATTAAAAGTTGCTTTTTTCAAATGGCAAACAAATCCAGAGTGGTGGAGGAGAAATAAAATCCTCCCACATCATGGAAACAGTATCATACTCTGAAAAGTACTCAATTACCTATTCTTTTCTGGTCCGAGATGTCTAGTTCTGGTTCAACAAATGGTTTAAGTTCATCCTCCTCATGCCCTGCATTGATCCACCTGTCCTTCATAATTTGCTGGGAAAGAAAAGGTTCTGTTAGTACAATACACTTATCAGCAGAGAAAACAAGTTGTTGGAAAAACAACTCCCCTATCCACCAAATACTAAGGTCTTTCCTCATTTCTCTCTTCCAGAACATTCCCAGCACCTGCTCAGTTTTGCTTTGCTCCAGTGAGGAGAATCAACTACACACATCAAGCTAAGCTGCTTCCCAGTTAGCTGCATTCTAGCTCACAGCTGAAAGCCAAACACCTGTAACACAGCCCAGGAGCGGTGTGACAACTCTGACGAGTCTAGCAGGGCCCAGGCTTCATCATGGAAGTCAGTATTGTTTTGGACTTTCTCCTCCATGATGGCACAAAAGGCAACCACAGCAGCCAATACCTCCAGCTGACATTTGAAAATGTGGAGAATATCCTGGAGGATCATCCATTAATGCAG
>NW_008686524.1:43926-46283 GCF_000695815.1 Acanthisitta chloris
ATAGGAAGAAAGTAACTGTGGCATCAAGTGTGTTATAACCCCACTAAACAGTATCTTTAAAGAGAGTTATGTGCTTTACTCAACAATCCAACCTCCTGAACCCACTCCAAATACACTACTGCTCAGGAATGGTATGGCAATATGTTTCAGCTCAAAAAACATGGTTTAAAAAATACGATGCCCAACTTTCTGATGCACCTTCTTCATGCCATTACCTCTAGAGTGCCTCTTTTTGTTGGGTTTAGCACCAGGAAACGTTTGAGGAGGTTTTCACAGTCTGTGGACATGTAGAAAGGAATCCTGTATTTCCCCCTTAGCACTCTTTCTCGAAGTTCCTTGATAACAGAAGAAGAACAGACAGTAAGTTGCAAGCAGCAAATCACTTAAAATATTAAACATGCCCAAAATGTTCTTTACCAGAAAAAAAAAAAAAAAAAGCGCACCTTTAAGTTCTGTCCATCGAAGGGAAGAGATCCACTCACGAGAGTATAAAGAATAACACCTAAACTCCAAACATCTACTTCAGGTCCATCATATTTCTTCCCCTGAAAGAGCTCTGGAGCAGCATATGGTGGGCTGCCACAAAAGGTGTCCAGTTTATTTCCGACTGTAAACTCATTGCTAAAACCAAAGTCAGCTATTTTAATGTTCATATCTGCATCTAGCAATAGATTTTCCGCCTGGAAGAGAAAGAATGGTTTTCAAGATGAATAAAACACCTGATTGAGTATGCTCACTGTTTATTTTTACTCAGTCTTACAAGGTAGGAAGCTGAAATAGCTGTTAGCATTCCCTGCCTTGCAAGGTCTTTAGTTATGTTTTAGTCATTCAAATCACTGTACATTGGCTCCAGACTATGGGAGCTGTTCAAACTGAAAACTTACTACCAACTATTTGCTTTCTCCACAGAAAAGCATCTTACATTTTGATCTATTAAGATGAAAACAAGCTATAGTCTCATTAGCCAAACTTTATGGCATGCAGCATTCTTGGAATAGTTTGGGAATAAATATAACCTTTAAACTTTTTTCAAGTGCTCTTTTTTTTGATGGTGGTGGTGTTGCTTTTTGCTTGGTTTTTTTAAAAGTTACAAAGCTATGACAAAGTGAACAAATTATGTAGCAGCACTATTAAGATAAGAGGCATAGTTTGAAGTAGTGAGATGCTGTTTCATGCCAAGCTATGAAGAAGCCACAGTTCAGCTTCATCATCACTACTGGGACTTTATGTTGTTTGAGACTAACACTTGTCACATCTCTTTCTTTCTAAAAAGATCTCCCAGCTAACACTGAGCTGCATCAGCTTTGAACCTGACCATGGGCTGAGAGGTTATCTTCCAGCAGCCATAAGCTACTGTAGTTAAAAGCCTTACAAATCCTCTTCCTTTCATGTGAAATGGTTCTAAACTGTAAACAGTTCTCTAAACTTGCTATAACACGCACAAATAAATAAATCAGAAAGCTCAGCACACACTACATTTTATTGGCACAACAGAGATGACACCCAAAGGCACAGAGGCTGACACACAGATACTGCACACACTTATTCCTACTCACCTTGAGATCTCTATGAACAATATGCTTTTGATGGCAATACTGCACTGCAGATACTATCTGGAGAGAAAACAAGCCCAATTATGTAAGTGACATCTCAAAGAAACAGGAGCTTTAATCAAAGATTTCAACATTTACTACTGAAGTTCACATCTACTTATCCACTCAAAGCTACATAACCAACTACTACAGTGATCAATGTATTGGGGGAAAAGCTGCTAAATAACTTTGGTGTTTGTTATTTGATCTATTTGGTTTCTCCTATACTTGAACCAGGATTTTGTTTTTCCTGTGTGCCTAATTATAGACCAGTAGAAGCAATGACTTTCAGAAAGGTTACTGAAGTATTTCCATTCCAATACTGTATACAGCTAGAAAAGCTTTCCCCCAAGACTGATGCTATCCAGGCCCTCTCCAAAGATGATTTTTCATGCTGTACCATAGAGGGAAAAGAGTAAGAAACAGGCTTTAGCTACTGGGAAACAGCCTGTTTGTCAAATCTTTTGCAGTGAGAAGCAACTAACATGCATCTGACAGTTGTCTAAGTGCATATGGTTTATTGTATTTTGTATACCATAGAACAGTAGAAAGCTCACTGGAAAAAACTCTCCATGACTCTTGAATTTAATGGAGTCATTTCTTCCATCATCATTTCCAAATATCATTATATTTTTCCAGCTTTATATAGCAAACTATATAAGCTATTTACACAGTGCATTGTCTGAGTACATTGCTTCTTGGAGTCATAAGCATTGCTACAGAACTCTGCATGTATGGAAAAGTTGGACAAAGGATTATCCCTAC
>NW_008686524.1:46303-58148 GCF_000695815.1 Acanthisitta chloris
CCATGCATACATGGCCAGAATTGAGACAGATGTTGTAACTGCTTAAAGTAAGTGGGACTGCACATAGAAATAACAACTGCATTAAATAAAGGTATTTTCAGTCCTCATTCAAGATTAAAAGACTTCCAGCACGGACAGAAGAGTAACAGTAAGTTACCAAAAAATAGCTCATGAGATCACCCAGCTCAGTGTGAGGATTCCCCCCCTGTACTGGTAAGGAGCAAGGGTTCTCCCCCTCAGTGTTCAGAGGAGGTGAAAGTAAGGTTCCTGGTAAGTCAAAGAACTGATGTGCCAGTGAATTTTGCATTTGAAACCTAAGCACCAATGTTACCATCTCTGTGCCCTGTGTTACTGCACCACACATGTGCAAAATGCCCTTTCAGAAACCAAGCAGCCTGTGGAAAGCTGAAGCACTATTTCCACTCCCTGCACTTTGATTCTGTTTTCGGTTGCTCCTTTATGTACTGCTTCCCTCATTCAGACTCCAAGTTCAGCTTTTTTACAGTTCCTGAAACTGCCAAAGTGCTCCCACTTGTACCATCCTTTTGGTTTTCCTTCCTTTTCTCTCTGCTCCCATTACCTTAGTGCCAGTCACAAGCTCACTCTGCAGGGGCTTCCAAGGCTGACAGCATGACAAAACACCTCAAGCTTTATTCAGGACTGCAGAGACACTCTACCACTCCTGAACTGCTTTTATTGTGACTGTCTAAGAGCGGAAGGCTGAGCAGGATGATCAATCAGGAGCTTCCCTTGGAGATGCTTTTGAACTACTCTGCATTGCAACAGGATGGCACAGAGACCGCAGAACTGAGTCCAATCTAAATGGAAGCGAAATAATGCAATGTGTATGACATTAATAATTGAAGAACAGCAGTCATAAGTGAATGAAAAACAGCACAGAGCATGGCTGCACCAGCCTGTCTCCCTTGTCTTCCACCTTCCATCCCTGTTTCCTCTGACAGCCCCTTCACTCCCAGCCTATTGATGGGAGGAATTTCATGACACTTGGCAGGTAAGGAGAAGAGGGGAAGAAAAATCTGAGCTTTTTTGCTAGAGGTAACAATTAGAGCATTGAAACACATTTCTTAGGAAGGATTTCAAAAATCTGTATAAACATAGGTTTTAAAGAACAGGTTAGAACAAGTTATCTCCAGGCAGAGAAACCATTCTTTAGAAGGATCAAGTGACAAAAGGATACGTAAGTGACCTCTCCAGGTCCCTCCCACATTGCCATGAGTATTCTGTTTCTTTACTGGAACATACAATATGTATTTTGTGGGGTTTTTTATTTTCCAAGATCTGCCCTAACATCTACCAGCACTAAGGATTCTAAACTGCTTCTGCAGGGAAACAGTGGGAAGACTGGAGAAAACCAGATCATAGAATCAACCTGGTTGGAAGAGACCTCAAAGATCATCAAGTTCAACCCTACTGTGGTTAACAGACCATGGCACTAAGTGCCACATCCAGTCTCATCTTGAAAACCTCCAGGGATGGTGAATCCACCACCTCCCTGGCCAGCCCATTCCAACTGGGTGCAGAAAAAAGGGAATTAATACACTTGAATTTAAAGAGACTCTCTGCCCTGTGCTAGGTTTTCCTACAGAAAAGGGAAAAGACTGAACCAGAACTGCTCGAAAGCCTAACAGGGAAGAAAAAAAAAGGTGACATGAAGAATGCAAAACGTTCTGGATTTTAATTTCTCACACATGGCTACACAAAAGGAGCTAGAAATGGAGAACTACATAGCATAGCTGTATTTTTAAGTACCTTCTCCTGTGTTCCTTGTCACGTGTGACTGGAGTAACATGATCGCTGTCTTTTCCTTCCCTTTTTCCTGCTAAAACCCTTAGGTATGTGTAACAAAATGGACCAAAAAACATTTCTTTTTAACAACCAAAGAGAGGAGAACTACCAAATTCTGCTCTTTGCCTGCTTGAGAGGAAGTGCCTCCTCAGACAAAAACCACAAGTGTTTGATCCAGAAATCGCATCAACTGGAAGAAGAAACATGATCTGAAACCCAGATATAAGACAACCTATTGTAAGAACTAAGCCAATACCATGGCACAACTGTTTCTTTAGTTTAAGAAGAGCCACTGTCTGTTAAACCAGTTAACAAATTTAAAAAAGAAGAAATGCCTATGATGTCCTAAGTCTCAGTCTACCAGAGAACAGCTGCACTGCAGCAGATAAAAGGTCTGCAGTGCATTCTTCCTCCAACAATGGCTAACAGTGACACGAAGCTATTCCAGGACTACAGCAAGGTGAAATGAATAGTTTTATGACCTGTGAACCCAGCAAGATCTGGTTTCCTTTGACACTGTCCCTCAGCCTGAGGTTGCACATCTAATAAATGCCAAGCTCTGATCAAAGCTACCTGACTTTCATCCTGAGCACAATCAGCTCATGCTATGGTTTCACTCCTCAGCTCAGACTAGGCTTCTCTTTCTTCCTAGGCACTGAGGCTTTTGAAGCTCTCAAGAACCTCCCATCTTTGAGATCAAGGTCCTCTAAAAGTGGCTGAGCTCAGCAGCCAAGAAATCAGCTGCTGAGAGAGGACAGAGCACAGCTGCCTGTGCCAGGAGACTTACAAGAAACAACTGAGAACATACTTTTGTGTATTCCAGTGCATGCAAGTCAGGACCTCTATATATCTTTACAAACAGCATTTATTCTATTGAAGTACAAAAAATCACCCCCAAAAAATCATCAAGCTGAGAATCTGAAGTACATAAAACGAACCCTTGATGGGTCAAATACCCAGCTCAGCAGGTAACTCCCTTTGAAATTCTTTCCCTTCACATTTCTTTGTGAAAAATGAAGCTGTAATATCCTGTATTACCCACATTATCCCACAAAATTAAGCACTGAGTGTACCTGTAAAACATGTTTGACCTGTTTGAGTAAGTCTTCACTTAAAGGGGAGTCAAATTGTTAGAGAAAATAGGTATTTGTTGAACAAACATGCAGTTTCAATGGAATTACTGCAAGACTTTTTCCACACAGCTCCTGGTAAAAGAAAACTGAGGACCAAGACCAGAGAGCTGTCCCAGGAGAAGTTTTCAATATTGACATCCAAGAGAGAACAGTCAATCCTATCAAGTTACTCTGAAGCTCTTCAAGTGACATGAGAAAGGCATTTAGAAGAGATGGCTGAAGTGGGAACCACTGCTCCACATCCCCTCACATGAACAACACAGCACAGAAACACACACACCAGCAACTCTCAATCACATAGGAAAGTCCTCTACCTGCCAGAATGTGAAAGGGAAGGAAGCAGCAAAGGAGAGTAAGAAAAATTTTCCTTACTATAAAGCTGTATAACTCCAGTAAATCACAAATGACTTCTGGGGATAGGAAGTCTGCAGCTGCTTTTGGGTTGTTTTGCTTGTTTGGTGTGGGGATTTTTTCCCCAAAAAAAGGTTTAACAGGATAAATACAAAATTTCAAGAGAAGAGAAAACAAAGGAACAAGGATTTCATAGAATGCTTCTGTTGCTTCCTTATGTTGGGTTAATAAACTTGTGGATTTTTACTTTCATTGCTACTTTTGAGATTATTGCTTATATTGCTTTCACACAATTCTTACTATGTGAGACAGAGGGAGCAAAACTCCTGTGGTACAGTTTCCCAGTTCCCAAATTGCATCCTTTGGTCGCACTAGGGAAGTGTAAAAGTTTTCTTTACAAGGCATTTTGTGAAAGTTGTTAATTAATTTCCTAGAAGTCTCCTATCTTACATCCAATTTCTTGTACTTACGCTAAGCTTAAGAAGTGAAGCCATCAGAGCTTCCTCTTCCAACAGGGAAACTGACACATCTTTCCCACAATTCACCAGTTTAAAACCCCTACAGATCATTCAATAACACACTCTTGTCCCTACTCATTCAAGTGTCACTAAGCAGGAACACAAATTTGATATTCATTACTCTTCACACTATTCCTTAGGTTATTCAGTGACCAAAGGGATGGAAATAACAGACATTCACAAATTTCTGCAGAAGAGCAGAAAACAAGTGTATCAGACCAGACAGGTCAGCAAATGAAGCTCTAGATGCTACAAAACATTTAGATTTCAATGAGTTACACAAAAATACCTGTTTATGTTCAGCTCTGCTTTGCTGTAGGATGGAAATGCTTTCTACAGATCAATGAAAGCGCAACATCTTGGCAGAGCTAGTTTATCCATCCTCAAGAAAGCTAAACTAACAAGCCTAGAAATGACTTTTCTGTGACGTTTTAGACCAGCTATCAAACAGTGTCTCCTCAGAGAAGCAGATGGATGTGACCGGATCCCTGTTCAGGCACCGTCTGTGGTTTCAAACTCGCCTGGTTGTAGCCTGTTACTTTTGAATAACTTCCAAAGTGTTCCAGACCTGCTGAGCTAAGGACATAGGAAATCAACCCAGAGGAAATGCATTTTGGAATGGAATACACTTCCAAATCAAGCAGTCTCTGTGTTCTGGCACTCCTGGAGACGCTGGCACTGGGTGCTAAGGAAACTAGCACTGCTGAATGGGCTACTAACCCCTTCAAAGTGCTACTGTAACCTAAGGTTTCTCTCACTCAGAGCCCCAAGTCCACAACATGCTGAACAGTGCCACAAGTCAGATGCAAAGGACAGCTGTTTTACTCATTTCAGCACTAAAAACAGGGATGGGGGGAAAGCTGACATATAGGAATGTTATACATACCTGTCTAAATTTAGCTCTAGCCTCCTTTTCCTTCATTCTTCCATGTGCAACCAGATAGTCAAACACTTCCCCTATGATGCAAAAATGAGATAAATTAATGCCAGTCTCAGAACGCAGAGATGACTCTCCAGCAGTTGCCCACTGCAGCTTCACTGGGATGATGGTACTTCCAAGTTTATGATTACAGGTTAGCTCAAGAGAACAAGGCCCAACTGCTGTGCAATTTA
Source organism: Acanthisitta chloris (assembly GCF_000695815.1). Classification (NCBI taxonomy): domain Eukaryota; kingdom Metazoa; phylum Chordata; class Aves; order Passeriformes; family Acanthisittidae; genus Acanthisitta; species Acanthisitta chloris. The sequence goes on from NW_008686524.1 coordinate 51,225, forward strand.
CTACACCATCATCTCTTTTACAAGAAAATAATGAGTGACTGGATTTAGACAAAGCAAACCATCTCCTTCCAATTACTCAGGATAGAAACTGAGCAGCACCCTTCTGTTTTGTAAACAAAGATGACATGAACCCCTTCACAGACCTTCTCACAAGGGTTTCTTCTGACCCACAAAAAAACCTGCTTCCATATGATGACACTTGCAAATACCATCATAGCAACACTAGGATTTTAATCTGTGCACGTGTATAAAATTGTTCTAAACTGAATGAGACATCTTAGCTTTAACTTGGGCTTGGAATGGGTAACCAAGGAAGGTCACAATAATGAGCACAGCAGGACATGCTTGACATAATCCATCACACAACCATCAGACCTGAAAAATACACTAAGAAAGATTACAACTGACCAAGCCCACTGTTCTCTGGCTGTGGATGACTAAATATCTGCTGTGTTTTGGGTTTTTTCTCCCCTTTAATCAATGCACTCATTTTATAGCACATCAATGTAGATACAATGTTTGAGCTTTAGGTGCAGGCAACTGGCCCATGAGACACTGATATATTTGTGAAAGCACAGAAGATTTTCTTTACTAAAAACCAATAGCTATGTACATAACTCCTACAAACACAGTCATATATGCTCTTTTAAAAATCCCTTGCAGATTGCAGATTTAAAAATCCCATGCGAAATTCATGAAAACCTGAAGTTCTTATGTGGATTCTAAAGTGGATCAAATATTTAAAGATTCCCTAGCGAGCAAGAAAGCGTTGTTTTGCAGACAGTCACATCACATGGGAAGAGCTGAGTAACTTCACATTTATTTCTTAACAGAAGCAACTCCAAAATGCAGGAAAAAAACCAGAGTCACACAGCAGGAAAAGCACCAACTGAGCCATCTGAGGGAATGTCAGGATTTCCCACAGAACAGCCTTACTGTAGTGTATTATTTAATGAACAACTCAGATAACTCTCTCATTGCTGTCTCTTCAAAAACCTGGAAGCAGCAAACCTGAACACTTTTTCCTAACTCAGAGAAAACACCACCAGAGAAAGAATTATCCCCAGTTTATGTGAAGCGTTGCAGTTGTAGCAATAGTTTCTTTCATCCTGCAGCCAAAACTCACGTGCACCGTGGTGACCCAGACCTTAATGAAGAGAAAATATGGGAAATTGATGCCTGCCACTGAGATGAGGAGCCATTCCTGTCTTGGCACATCAAAAGGTACTGCTCTTGGCCTTTCAGACCAACCAGTGTGGTGTGTATCTCTCCCTTACCACCCAAAGAAGGATCCTCGCAGCTCTACAGAACCACTGCCCTTTCTACCTCCTAGAAACTAATCACTAGATGGCATTAGGACTTCACTTTTAAGTCTAGTACCATCAAACAGCACAGAGATTCCTCCTGAACCACCTGTTTCAGCCAGTACTTTAATGGGATTATACCCACTCTGTTCCTGTCTAGGCACATCTTGGCTAAGCACTTAGGGAGCTGCTAGAAAACAGAGGCAGGTAGATAATGTTGCATTATGGGTAGTAACTCATTAAACTTCATGTAATGTCAGAGTCAGAATTCAACGCTGATTTTCTACAAAAGGAAGTCTCTGTATCTCCCTCCTAAAACTAAAGCCTCAACTGCTTGAGACTCCCAAGTGCTGATGCTGAAGGGTCACACTGACACTCTGAGTGCTATAAGGTTTTAGCCAGCAAGGAGTAACTTAAGCCCAAATACCTTAATTCTAGCTCTGGTGGAAACATCTGATGCTGCATGATGTGCATTTCTCTATCAGAAAAAACATTTAAGCTCCTCCCAAAATGGCCTAAGCCTAAGCCTAACAATTCTTGACAGCAGAAGATCTGTGATTAAGATGTGCAAAATGTCATCAGTATCTAAAAAACAGAAGTTGTAGTATTTGTGTTTTTTAAAACAACAGTTAAAAAAACAGAGAAATGTTTCATCTGGACATGTTTTTACCAAGTATCTTAGAGAACAGAGAACACCAGAGGGAGGGAGCTGAATACAATAAACTGAGGTTAGTATTTATTATGGACAATTGATGGCCAAAAAAGAGATTCCAATTAAATCTGAGTTGTGAAAACAAAGCAAATATTACTAAATTGCAGTAAGTTCAGAACCTGTTTTCAGAAGTCATATTTATGCTGACCAAAAGTACCAGAGACTATTATATTTTTCTTAATATTTTATACTTCCTTAACACAAATATTTGCTGAAACAGAAAGCAAAACTTTCAAGAAAACAAGTGCTTCCTCCCACTTGGCAATGAGCTTACATGTGTCACCAGAGCAGCGAGTCACTTACCCCCACTTGCATATTCCATTATTAAATAGAGAGTTTTTTCAGTTTCAATGACTTCAAATAGCTTCACTAGAAAAGAGAGACATTAATTATAAGCTAAGTAGTTGCAGAGATGTTAACTCCACAGAGAATTCTGTCAGAGAAAAAACACAACCCCAAACTATTTGCTTGCCACTTGATAATATCTACTCTAAGGAAGCTTTTCCTGCCAAACATTCCTAAATGGAAAATACTGTAACACATTTGGTCAACTCATACAGAACAACATATTCTCCAGAAACAAGACTTTGCTCCTGCTATATGGAAAAGCAGCTAAATAAAGCAGAACTTCCACAACATCAGCAATAGCCACTCTGATGCACTGAACTGGCTGACAAATGGATTATCAGTCAGTTGTAACAATACTACAAATGTAAACACACAATCCTCAATAAATTCCTGACCATTTCTTGGGTTTGGTACACACTTATTTTTAATTATAGCCTGAATTCAGTCAAAATCAGTATTACACTCAAAAAGGAGCAAAATGATCAGTTAACTATGTAAATAACAGTTATCTACAAAGGGACCAAAATGTTTGGGTTTTTTTAATACACAGCTCAGAAACAGTATTTATTACTGGTATTTTACAGTAAATTAATACCCCAGTCCAAAAAAATCTTTTCGACTCATCCCACAACCCTTTTAACAGTGCAAAAGCTAAAATCTGTGAAAATGAAGTGAAAGAAACAAGGTACCTATATTCGGATGATTTAAGATCTTCATTATTCTTACTTCTCTAAAGAGCTGAAATAAACATAAAACACCAATCAGTTAATGAAATTGGTAACAAACAGCCATTCTTCCTTGAGACTGATGACTTGATAGAGCTTTTTAAACACAAAGGGCAAACATTATTAGCATTTCAATAACGTCCATTAAATAATGGAGGGAAGAGTTAAGTGCCTGCTTTTTTTAAACACTCCTCCCAAACAAATCAACCCTCGAAAACCTGAAAACACTCACAAAGGACTCCACAGAGCTCAGGAAAGAAGTGATCTTAGCCCTGTGGTTCACAGACTTCAGGAGCCAAAGACCACCGCGAGCTAACACAGCTTCTTGCTGACCAGTACATCTCATACACCTTGCTAAGGGAGTTGGGATTGTTCAGCCTGGAGAAGAGGAGGCTCAGGGGAGACCTCATCTTATCACCCTCTGCAACTCCCTGACAGGAGGTTGGAGTCAGGTGGGGGTTGGTCTCTTCTCCCAGGCAACCAGCAGCAGGACAAGAGGGCACAGACTCAAGCTCTGCCAGGGGAGGGTTAGGTTGGATATTAGCAAGAGATTTTTTACAGACAAGAGTGCTCAGGCATTGGAATGTGTTGCCCAGGGAGGTGGTGGATTCACCATCCCTGGATGTTTTCAAGCTGGACTGGATGTGGCACTTAGTGCCATGGTCTAGTGACCATGGTAGAGTTGGACTTGATATTTGAGGTCTCTTCCAACCAGGTTGATTCTATGATTCACAGACAGCAGTTTCCAAAGTGTGTGACCCCTCACCTGAGCACCTTTAGAAGACCACAGCAGTAGGGTACTGGTATGAACTCAGTGTTTTTCAGTAAAAGCCAAGGAATCACTGTGCTACGACAGCAGCTCACAGTTGAAAAATCAGCCACTGACATCCCACAAAGAGTGTGTTATCCTACACCAGAAAGGTCTTAGGAGAGGGGGAAGACAAGGCCACCCCTCAGGTCTCCCAGAGGCACAGCAGCACTGCCCTGGGGTTGTCAGCACACTCCACTGACTCACAGCCAGACACCAGGCTCCAAGCCTGCTCGGCCATGCTGAGTGTACTTGCCAAAATTAATAGGGCAGAACACACACGGTGTTTTCCTGACCCCATCATGCTGCTTCCCTTTATGCAAGCACTACTGTTAACCCAGACTGACACACACGGGCTAGGAATTAACAGAAAAATCCCCCATACACTGAGTGCCTTGAGCACTCCAGTTCGAGCCCAGCCCAGCATATCTGTTTTGGCAGGAATGGCGGTGAGGGACAACTGCCCATTCCAACCTGCAGCATGACATTACATCCACTGCCCTGAATCCAGGGACCACATACTTATTGTAAGGATCTTATTGTGTCCCATGTCCTGTGTCTGTCCACCCACTGCCAATAACCATGTGAAGAGGGTTTTGCTTGAGTAATTATTTCCAAAGAGTCCAACTGTGCCTGTCACACAGAGCAAACTCTGTCCTCCTGCAACTGAATGATAATATGGGAATGACATCTAACAAAATACAAATGAAGGCAAAGTCTACTACTGATTAGTAGCTAATTATTTTCACCTCTCAAAACTCTTCTCCAAAAGGCATTTAGAAGATACACATAAATTTGTAACTGTCACACTAAAAATACCACAGGTGTTGTTACTGCAACATAAAACATGGATTTTAATGAAGCTGGTTAATAGCAGATGAATTAAAAGTAGTTCCAAGATAAAATATTACTACAAATAACTCGAAGTGTAAATACTATGCAGTGTTACATTGGCTTGAGAGCTGTTAGGCACCAAGGGACTTGGCAGTGCTGGTGGCACAGCTCAGTGGGAGCCAACAGTGTGCACAGGTAGCCAAGGAGGCCATGGGCATCTTGTCCTGGCTCCAGCAGAGGGTGGCAGCAGCACTAGGGCAGTGTCATCCCCCTGCACTGGGCACTGGGGAGGTCCCAGCTCAGTGCTGTGCTCAGCTTTGGGCACTCACTGCCCAAAGGCCATTGAGGCACTGGAGCGAGTCCAGCCAAGGGCAACGAGGGCAGCAAAGGGCTAGAGCACATGGGCAAGGGCTGAGGGAGTTGGGTTGGTCAGCCTGGAGAAGAGGCTCAGGGGTGACCTCATGGCTCTCTCCCACTCCCTGCCAGGGCTGGAGAGAGGTGGGGGATGTGTGTCCTGCCAGGGCTGCAGGGAGAGGATAGAGGGAATGGCCTTGACCTGAGCCAGGGCAGAGTCAGACGGGCACTGAGTATCTGGTTTAGGGGTTCCAGCAGTGACAGGTTAATGGCTGGACGCAATCTTAGAGGTCTCCTCCAACCCTGATCATTCTATGGTTCTACTACTGCATTCAGAAAGCAAAGAATTCTCTTTCTATGCACTACACCATATGGCAAGAGAAATGTGTAGCTGTTCTCCCTCCACAGCTCCCCCCATGCCAGCCCAAGACTCCTGAGGGTTGATGTTCTTAAGCCTCAGTTATTTTCCAACAGTAAGCCTCAAGAAATGGGAATAATCAAGAGGCTCCATTAGAAACCTAACACAGTATTTCTAGAGCAATACCAGGAACAGATCATATTGAACTTGATGTAGACAGACTGAAGCAGAACAGACATCCACAGCTCCATGGGAATGCAGACATGGGAAAGAAACCAAGAGTTTTGTAAATAAGAGATAGCAGCGTTCTTAACAGTAAGGAAGCAGAAAGTGCTGCTGCAAGATTTGCCTTGGGTCAGATTTCAGATAAAGTGAAGATATTTAATATGTCTACACATATTACTAACGACTCAAAAATCTTTAGGTGTATTTACTCAATAAAAGCAAAAAAACCCGTCAAACATTGTAAACAAACGGGAAACAACCCAAGAGTCAATAAAACAGAATCCTTGTGCCTTTGTGACTTTTAATAGCAGAAAATGCAAGGGATGGGTTTTAAGTAAATAGGAAAAATTCACAACTTGGGGACCAGTTGTTCTAACCATTCTGCTTTCTGATGTTTGTCAAGGCCAACATCTGGGGAACAACCCTCACTGCACTGCCCAACAGACCTGCTCCCCTTGCTACAGCTACAGCTGGGAATGACACCTGAATATACAGAAAATCCAGTTTTCCAAATGTCTTTAATTACCCTGTTATCCAGGCCCATGCCTGACCCTTTGCTAGATGAAAACTGCTTCAATCAAAGCAGGGTTGATTGATCAAGTAAATTATGTGCCATGCAAAACAGAGTCTCAAAATCTATGCATGTAGGTTTCCTGTATCCTCCAAAGGGGTAAAACTGTCTTTTTTAAACTATGTTATTTCTGGGGATTTTTCAGATATAATTAGACAAGGTAGATTTCATTATCTTGGAGATGAGCAATTTAAAAGCAGTTGAAATCTACTTCTATTTTTTCTTATTTTTCATTCAGTTCAGGTGAACTGGTGTATAATATATGCCAAGTACTCCATTAATACTTTCAATCACAGCTTACATAACTGAAAGCCTCTGCTGTTTGCTTAATTCACTCTCACTTGATAGCTGATATCTTCCACCCCCAAGACTTAGATAAAACCTACTGGGTCAGACTCTGACCAAACAATTGGCCTGCAAGACAAGTGCTCTGCATTACCATCCCAAATGAAGCATCTCAAAGAGCAGCTTTGACATTATGAGACATTTGTTGAAGTGGGTGACTAGAAACAAGTTCTTTTTAAAAAAGACCATTTTTGTCTTAGAGGAAATTAAAAATACTTGAGAATAGGATACAATCACCATCAAATTATTTAGTATAGCTTTAGTTAGATAAATGCACTTCAGGCTGTGCAGCCCTAGACAGTTTAACGATTATATCATAGAATCATAGAATTTGAGAGTT
>NW_008686525.1:0-695 GCF_000695815.1 Acanthisitta chloris
CAGTCCTCCCATTGCTCCCATCGCCCCCGAGCCGCTCCCAGTGCTCCCAGTGCTCCCAGTGCTCCCATCGCTCCCATCGCTCCCAGTGCCCCCATCGCTCCCAGTGCTCCTAGTATTCCCATTGCTCCCGAGCCGCTCCCAGTGCTTCCAGCGCTCCCAGTGCTCCCATCGCTCCCATCGCTCCCAGTGCCCCCATCGCTCCCAGTGCTCCTAGTATTCCCATTGCTCCCGAGCCGCTCCCAGTGCTTCCAGCGCTCCCAGTGCTCCCATCGCTCCCATCGCTCCCAGTGCCCCCATCGCTCCCAGTGCTCCTAGTATTCCCATTGCTCCCGAGCCGCTCCCAGTGCTTCCAGCGCTCCCAGTGCTCCCATCGCTCCCATCGCTCCCAGTGCCCCCATCGCTCCCAGTGCTCCTAGTATTCCCATTGCTCCCGAGCCGCTCCCAGTGCTTCCAGCGCTCCCAGTGCTCCCATCGCTCCCATCGCTCCCAGTGCCCCCATCGCTCCCAGTGCTCCTAGTATTCCCATTGCTCCCGAGCCGCTCCCAGTGCTTCCAGCGCTCCCAGTGCTCCCATCGCTCCCAGTGCTCCCAGTATTCTCATCGCTCCCGAGGGAGGCAGGGGGTACCCCGGGCACTCAGCTGGCGCCGCCGCCGCCTCGGGGGCGGTTCTGGTTCTCTGAGCCGCCCGCGCTGCCC
>NW_008686526.1:0-29365 GCF_000695815.1 Acanthisitta chloris
CTTGACAATGCCAGCTTGCATGATGAAAGAGCAAAAGTAGTTTGGAGGCTGCAGAATGCCTTCCCTGGGTTACCATGGAAATAAATGTGGGAAGGGGAGGGGGCTTCGCTGATGGCAACTGCTGCTCCTCGGTGGAGATGCTCGAAAGACAGGCTGTGTGGGACTCTGCTCCGGGAGGAGAAAATGCCTTTTACTACTAACTACTGTAATTTTACCCGCACTTAACTTTTCCTTTGCACCAAATTTCACATAGTTGAAAAGCACGAAACTTCCCAGTGACACTGGTTGAAACAAGTACAGCGTGAGAGCCCTCCAAAGAGGAGCTGAAGAAACTTCATTTACATATTAGAATTTGCATAGATGGGAATTAATGCTCAATTGCAATTAAAGCTTGGTTTACAAAGATAAACCTGTTGCAGAGCTGAGGCTGTAGCTGATGACTGTAGATGATTAGTTTCAGGAAGGCTTGATAAGGAGTATCAGATTATTGTTAAAGCCTAGGGTAGCATTTCTCTCAGGGACAATTCTCATGCATAGTATGAAAGACCACCTCAATGATCTTGCTGTTGTTTACAGCACTGAGAAGAGCCCGTTAACAAAAGCAGAGTGGGCACTGTGACAGCACTCCACGGTGCTCCTCTGAGATACCACCACCATGCTCCCCCTCCTTGGGTCTTGTCAGAGTCCCTGTTGAAAGTTAACCAAAATAATCTGTGGGAGGCACCAAAATCCATCAAGAATGGCCAATTTCATCAAACTGATTGTATTTGATACAAATGTAATTAGTGTTTTCAGGCTGGATATTAGGGAAAATGTCTTCTTTGAAACAGAGTGGTTCAGCACTGGCACAGGCTGCTCAGGGCAGTGGTAGATCCTCTGGCCCTGGGAGTGTTTAAAAAACAAGCAGATGTGGCACTTGGCAATATGGTTTAGTGGCCATGGTGGGATTCGGTCAAAGGTTGGACTTGATGGTCTTGGAGGTCTTTTCCAACCTTAATGATTCTACAATAATGCTAAGAGCTGCTCACTGCAGTGACATTAACACAAAGCTCTGACCGAAGCACAATACTCACTGTCCAGTATTTGCCACAAAGCAACAGCAACTTCCACAGACATCAGTTTACTATTGACTATTACTAATGTATTTAAATTTTGCACGTAAAAAAGTCTCCAAACACTGTCTCTGAACACACAGAGATTGCTAAAGGTTTTTTAAATGACAATTAATAGAGAGCTCCACCTTGGCACACTAGCCAGACCTCCTCTCTCCTCAGCCTGTCTGTAGAGGACATTAAGGAGCGTGCACCAACACAACAGACCATTCTGAGTTTTCAAGCACGGCAGCTAGAGATGATCCACTCCAAAATCCCCTGTATATTTACTCAGCATTTCCAGTGGGCTCGTTTAAAAAGTTAAGCCAAAAAGAGAGGAGGTAAGCAAGTTGTGGGCCAAAGAAAAGGACGGGTGCAGAGTAAAGCTGGGGTGAAGACACCATGAGAATGGTTACAAGCCAGCTGGGCACAAGGCTGGAAAAACCCATCCGGCTGCGGAGTCCCACTACAGAGAACCTCAGTGCTGGCTGCTCCTGCAGCTGCTCCAGCCAGCCCCCACAGCAGCTGCTTTCTCCTGCAGCTCCCTCCTCATCTCCCCACTTCCACGTCAGGGAAAAGGAGACACCATTGGGTTCCCATTGCCCTGACAGAAGCAGCTGGTATCTCCTACCATGTGGAGCCAGGGGAAAAAGTGGTGGGAGAAATATACTAAGCCAGGTCCCTTCCTGACTCCTCTCTCACTACAGCAACTTCTGCCCTAATCTGACTTGACAATACGCAGCTTGTGCAAGAGCATCTTCTCTTTGAGAGAAGGAAAAAAAAAAGTATGAAAACATGTGTTTTCGCAACATCTCACAGCAGGAAGATGAAGCAATGTTACATTTACATATACAGCATCCCTAGAACACACTGATGGTCCAGGAGTGGAGAAACCCCAGAGGGAAGGTCCATCTCCCTGAAAAACAGAGAGCAAACAGCCCAACACACATACTTCTACCTGTTTTCATCCCCAGCCAAACACAGTTCCAACATTTCTTTTCTAGGCCACAAATCAAAAAACAGTAATACAAATAAAATGCAAATCTTATTTTATGACTCCCAATAAAAATCGTTTTTGCTGATGGCACAGACTCCAGATCACACAGAGTGTTAGTCTCTGTGCTTCCCTGGGCTCCTACAGCTGCCCTTGCCATCATGTATTTATAACTACTGTGCTGGTTTGGGCTGAAGTAGAGTTAACTTTCTTCACAGTGGCTAGTACGGGGCTATGTTTGGGTTTTGTGCTGAACACAGGGTTGATAATGCAGAGATGTTATTGTTATTGCTTAGCAGAGCTTTCACAGAGGTCTTTACTGTGTTCTGTACTGCCACACTGGCAAGGAAGTTGAGGGTGTGCATGGGAGATTGGGAGGAGACACAGCTGGGACAGGTGACCCAAACTGACCAAAGGGATATTCCATACTATATGACATCATGCTCAGTATATAAGGTGGGAGGAAGAAGGAGGAAGGAAGGACATCTGGAGTGATGGCATTTGTCTTCCCAAGGAACCGTTACACGTGATGTGCCCTGCTCTCCTGAGGATGCTGAACACCACCTGTCTGTGGGAAGCAGTGAATTAATTCCTTGTTTTGCTTTGCTTGTGTGCGCAGCTTTTGCTTTCTCTATTCAACTGTCTTTATCTCAACCCATGAGCTTTTCTAGCTTTGACCCTTCTGATTCTCTCCTCCATCCCATTGGTGGGGGAGTGAGTGAGCGGCTGCGTGGTTCTTGGCTGCTGGCTGGGGTTAAACCATGACAACTATCAATAGCAAAGTTTCACTCACAGCAAAATCTCAATTCCTATGCAAACTCAAGGAAGAGCAGAATTAAATCTGCCAACGCAAACACAACAAAGCACCATAAAACACCAACTTCTACAAGCAAGCAATGGGGAAGGACTGAAAGGGCTCAAAAATTCAAATAGCCAGAAACCAGAGCAGCCCAATCCTGCTGCAGCCAAAAGCCATGGAGCAGATCTGCAGGGCTCACCTGGCCTGGTCTTACATGTTTCTGGCCATATTCCCTCACACCATGCCAGCTTTCCACTGGGCCCCTCTCCCATCCCCAGCAGGCACCAACCAGCACAGGAGGGGGCTAGGCTGGAGCATGTGTCCACTGCCCAGCTGGCAGCTGCCATCCTGATGCTTCTGCCCACTCATCTCCTACTCTCTAGGGACCAGTCTATCTAGCTAATGAATTCTGGAAAAACTAAAAGGAAAAAGGGAAACAAATTATTCTGGAGCTCTTTACCCCTTTTATCAACCTGCTCTGAAATAAGCTTGAGGAGCCAGGAGAGACAGAGAGCACAATGCATAAACCTCACTTCCTCAGGAAACCAGATTAAAAGCCACACCATTGACTACCAAGGAAGCTCAGTGAGACCAGGGGAACTCACATGGCAGAAGCTCAGATGGATTATTCTTTTCTTTACGAGGCAGCTGCCAGGGAGAGACAAAGGTAAACACTGAGGCACAGCAGAAGGCCAATAAATTGCAGGGAGAGCGTATAGTGGTTATCAAGCTCTCCCTAAATTGCAGGGAGAGCGTATAGTGGTTATCAAAAGTCAAAGAATATATTTATTTTCATATATATACAAAAATCACACATATCCAGCTATGTCTGGAAAGGGCAGGCAGGAGTTTCCTTCAAAGCCTCCCTGAACAAACAAAAAAAGCATCAGTTTTAGCCTTTCTAACAGCTAAACAGCCACAGACTGCCCAGGCAGCATTCCTGTGATTACATGGCGAAACCCACTGTGCTCCAGAAGAGGAACATACAGATCATACACATCATACCATGTCTCCTAGTAACAAGGCAAGGTATCAGACATGCAAAGCTGAGGGGAAAAAACAGACTTCAGTCTTTTATAGCCAAGGAATAAATGGAACAGAACTGACAAGTGACTGGCTGTTTATTACTACGCGATGCTCCTGTAATCTTCTTGAAGCTTTTTTAATCAGAATTGTGCACGTGCAAGAAAGGGAAGAGCTAATCTCATGGCTGCTGGGAGATTGGAGATGACTGATAACCTCTTATTGGAAGAACAGAGATATAATTTTAAAAAATAAATACATTTTTAAAAAAAGAGGTGATTGTTAAGGATAAGCTGACACTTCAAATCATGCACCCAGCAAAACAGATACCTGTTATATATTTACTGTTTATTCAATGCTCTGACAATTAAATTCACCTACCAATGAAACAAAGGAATAGTCCCCTTGCCTAACTGCAGCACTGATACCTGAACACTTGCACTGCTGTATATTCATACTATCAGTTGTTGCATGCACCAAAGATCATAAAAAAACCCAGAAGATGCAGTGAATCAGTCAAGCATTAGGTTAGTACTAAGCAAAAGGGCCTTTTTCTTTTTTGATGGAGTAATAACTTTTAAATAACCAACAAAAAAAATGTACAATTTCTTATTTGCCTGAGGGCTGCACAAGCACATTGCCTGAACGCAGCACTGGTCCCCAGATGTCACCAGTACAGGTGAAATGGTACACCAGTCCACAAAAATGGAGATCTAGAGGTACCTGTTACATCTGGGGACACCTGGTATTACACCTGTGGTTTGCAATACATATCTTTACAGTTTTCTCCTGTGTGGGCAAACAGAAAACTCAGGGTGCTTTTGCAAGCCACATGGGTTTTCTACATATTCCAACCTAGACCAAGTCACCTGAAAGGAGGCAGAAGTGGTTTTTTAGAAGATGACTCTTCACAATTCTCCTTAAGTTTTCAACATTTTAAATCCCATCTCTGCTAATGTCCAGCATTTCCTTCTCGTATAGCATCAGGAAAATTCCTCATAGGCACTGATAAGGCTTTCAGGCCTTTTTCAGGCCCCACAGATTCGAGCTACTTTAAAATATCAGTTAAAAAAGCTGTATGAAACAGTGTTTATTAATTATTATTTTCCCTTGCAGCTGCAATCACTACAGGGGCACTGCAACTTTAAAGCATGATCATTCCAACCCACCTGGAGTTTCCTTGGTGGCACTAAGCCAGCAAAACTTTATCACTGTTCAGTTGCAAAAGAAACTTTTGAAAACCAAATCACCTTAGAGAAAATGGAACTAGCTTTGCTGTCTGTCACCTCTGCTGTCAAAATATATTCCTTTGACAACTCAGCATTTTTGCTTTTTTAGGCTTAAACAAACTTATTGGAAAATTTTGCCTGGATCATTCAAATTTCTGCAGCTTATTTTAAGAAACACCTCTTAAGATCCTGCACTAAAAAAAGAGAGGTTTAAATCACTTGCATGGTGTAACTGCTGCCAAAAGAAGGTTAAACACCCAAATAATTTGAGCTATGTAAGTTGGGTAATTTCTCTACTAAAATAAAAAAATATTCCTCAGTAAAGCTAGACGAATAGGTCTTTAGAAAAGCGATTTTTGATCCAGTCATTTCATACTACATGTTCAATAAGTGTATTCAATTTCACTATACTAATAATAGGTAATTATTGCTATTATCGCCATCAACAACAGACAGGCAGTGCTGACCATTCCCTTAAGCACAAATACTTGTGAGAGGCTTTCAGCCTGAGGCTGCACATCCTCAGAGCACTCTGCTCTGGAACACAGCAGGAGGAAACCCAGAACTGAGCCAGCACAGTCGGGAACAAGGGGAGCACGGTTACCACTGAAGATCAAAGCAATGAAACCTATCAGAAACAAACATGAAAGGTGTGAAGTGTCTTTTCCCACTCTCATTTTATTTCCATGGTAAGAAAAAGCTTTAAAAGTTACTAGAACTTCTTTCTGTGAGGTCACTTTATAATTTGTTCCAAAACATTTAGAAGAGAGGAACAAACCTGGAAAGCAGAAACCATGAACTATGACATGCATATTTATTCTCAGTTGACTTTGCAATTTCCAATTTGGTTTTTATCAGGACAAAACCTCGTGGTCTCATTTCCTCTAGTTTCCAGCGAACTTCATTATTAAAACACAAGAGTTTTAAATAGCCCATGACTTCACCCAAAAAACAAAGATAGCCTTTGTGCGAGGGGAACCACAGTTGTGTGCCCTGAATGGTGCACAACACTGCACAGCTTTAGCCAGAGCATGAGCCAGGCCAATTCCTTCTAAAACTTTTATATATAGTTCTTAATTTCTAACAGATGTATACATGCATCCATACATTATACATACATATGTGGGGATATATACACCTTGACAACAACTCCCTTTAATAACTTCAACTTACAAAGAAGCAGTTTGCTCATGATTAATTTGATGTATCATTTCTTAAAAAGCAATAGGTATAAAAACATATTCGCAAATAACATATCAATGAACCATTTTCTTCCCCAAAGCCCTATCTGTGCTGCCAGAGCAGACAGCACACAAGAGCAGCACACTTAGCTCAGGGCTGTGACGTTCTGAAATCACCAGCGGCGAGAACGAACCTCTGCAATTAGCTGAATACATGTACAGTATGATGTAGAGAACTCCCCATCTGCACTGTTGCAGATTTCATACGTGTTTTGGAAGCTGTGGGATGTGGAACACCAGCTCTCGCTCTTGGTGAGAGCACTTTGATAGCAGCTTGTTGGGCTGGTGTCTAGTTTTAATTTTATTATTCCGACAAAAGCACCCAACAATCCCAAAGGAAAGCACAGCCCAGCGAGATAGGCACTGTACAAATACTTACTAAAACCAGGCTTTGTTCACAGTTCAAACAAAGAACGCTTGAAAATGAAAGAAAAGAGGAGGAAAAAAAAAAAAGGAAAGTGTTGCCAAGGTTTCACAGCGGGAACAGAACTGTAGCAAGGACTCCTGGCCACTGGCTGTCCTACCCAACTCCTGGGACAGGCCTAACCCCCCTGCCAGCTAGTGAGCTGGTAGTATCGTTTCAGACCAAAAAAAAAGTAAATGGGAGCCTTTGTTTTCCCACTCCCCAAAGTAAATAACTGAAATACATGTATTCTTGGTGCACACAACTCCTCCCTGGCACAGGGGAGAGGCAGGGGAATTCTTGTGGGAATCCCCTGCTAAAGCACTGGCAGAACATCACTGGCGCTACAGAAAGCAAATCCACACATTAGTCACAGCCCAATGCAAACAGAATGTGCAATTCTGCAGGAAAAAAAAAAAGCAAAGGAGCACACAGAGACAGAGACAGATACTGTGCAGAGAAGTTAGTAACATAGTAGCATTTCATGCAAGAAGCAGCAAAAAGAACACAGTATTATCCCATATGAATTCAGTTGCACTGTGCAGTAAGTGTGTTTGCAAAGAAATTATTCCCTTTAAAATATTTAAACCTGTGCTTCCAAGCAAAACTTCAAGTCTTTCAAAGAACATGCTTCCCCTTCATGTCACCGCTGCCATACACGGTTTAACTGCTGAAAGGTCTTGTCTTCCACAAGTAGAAGAGCCTTGGATTGAGTTTCACAACTCCATTAAAAATTGCTTTTAAATATATCTGCTGGCACATGGAAAGAGGCAAGTAGGCTCATAGATTGATATCAAAGTAATATTACCCAGAACAGAAACCGTATTTTTTATAAGGATCTGTATGTAAATATGGGATGCCCTAAACAAGGGCCAATTCTCATCCACATTCCATAATATAGCAGTCTTAGCCAAAGAAATTGGAAGATTTCACTGACAATGTCTTTTTTTCATGACTAAAAGGGACAAAACCCTGCAAGAGAATCATTGAATCGTTATAGTTGGAAAACACTTGTAGGATCATTCAGTTCAACCATCAACCCAGCACCACTGTGTTCACCACTAAACCATATCCTCAAGTGCCACGTCAACATTTTTTGATTACTTCCGGGGATGGTGACTCCACCACTGCCCTGGGCAAGCTGTGCCAGGGCTGGACCAGCCATTCAGTGAAGAAGTTTTTCCTAAATTCCAATCTAAACCTCCCCTGGCACAACTTGAGTCCGTTTCCTTTTGTCCTGTCACTTGTTCCCAGTGAGCAGAGCCCGACCCCCACTTGGCTGCACCTCCTGTCAGGGAGGTGCAGAGAGAAGGTCCCCCCTGAGCCTCCTTTTCTCCAGGCTGAGAGGTCCCAACTCCCTCAGTTGCTCCTCCTCAAACTTGTGCTCCAGACCCTTCCCCAGCTGCACTCCCTTCTCTGGACACACTGCAGCACCTTGATGCTCTTCTTGTCAGGAGGGGCCCAAAACTGACTCCACTATTCAAGGTGCACCCTGACCAGTGCCCAGTACAGGGGAAAAATAGGAGACTGCTTTCCTCTCTGCTGATTTTGGGCTCAGTGCAGCATCTCTCACCAGGGCAGACAGAGTGCTACCCTGCTTTCCTCTACCTAAACCCCCAACTGGACCCAGAGGTCTTCTGCTACTCATTTCCAGATTAATTCAGAAACACCAAAAGTGGTGTTTAGACAAATTACTCTGCAGAAATCTGCACAGTAACAAAGAGCCCATGACTGTATCTGCAATTTTTGTATGGACCATTGCTCTACTTCTGATTTATGAAAAAAAGCTGTTGCATTCAAAGCCTCACTCCACAGCTTTTGCAATTAGCTGTACATATGTATGCTTTCATGAAAAACAAAGCAGAAGTCCTTTTTTTAATTTTACCCTTCAATCTTTCCATTGCTGTAAAGAGAAATGTTACAATTCACTCAATTGCTCATTTCTCTATGAGGTTTAAGAGGTACAAATGCCCTAGTTTCCTGGCCAGGAACCAGCAGCAGCACACTTGCCTGGCATGGCAAATATGTGCATCTTGCTCCACACCAAGGGAAAAGTTAAAACTGTAGAGATACAAATTAAAAAATAATATAAAATCTAACAAAACCCTACTGATTTCTGCATTGCATCGATCAAACATCAGTGCCTGCACAAAGACCTGCAAAATTAAAAATCAACTCAAGCCTGGAGTTTTTAGAGCCTTCATCCTGAATTCTGGAATGTGTTCAATCATAATTAATCAGGCTTAATAATAATCTCATTAGACAAAAGATGTATTAAAAAAATCCTAAAGCACTGTATGATGTAACATTTCCATTGACAAGAGATAATATATCAATTACAGAAATTCAAACATCTCCCAGCTGAGATTTTGCAGGTTTTTGCTGAAGAGACCCAGACAAAGAAATACAAATCAAGAGACTGAATTGTAAGATTTTTGCCAGCTGCTATTTTGGGTGCCAAGCATGGCAATTTGGAGAGCACTGCTCCATGGCCAGAGCCAGGCCTGAGTCGCTTTGGATCCAGTGCTTGCAGGAGAAGGGTTTGCTTTTGTTCTCTTATTTTTTGAATAGCCATGAAACTACATCCTGGCTGGAGGAACAAAGTTACAAGGCACTTGTCTTGCACTAACTTGCCTATTTTATGGTACCCAGGACTTCTGTTTTGAATGTTGTCTTTTAAGCACAGCCTCTCGCGTGGGTTTAAATGTTCGTCACAAGACAGTCCAAGGAGCTCTTTGTTGTAGCTTGCTGCCAAGAGCTTTGGATTTGGGCTGGTTATCATTTGTTCTGTCCATACTAATGACATCCTTTAGACAAACACTTGGCAGCATGCTCTTGGCTCAAAAAACCCCCATTTTCTCAAGGAAATCTCTTTCATATTGTTCAAAGAATATTGAAAAAAAAGAGGAACCCTGTATGGAAAAGGTGGAAAACTGCTGTATTAGTTACAAAACAAAAGAAAACTTGGGCCTGCTGGACTATAGGAAAATATAGTAGGGCACAAGTGAAGCTTGGGAAAGGCAGAACACCACTTTGAAGAAATCCCCAAGTTTGCCACAGTGAGAAAATGTGTGTGCTGTGGGATCAAACAAAGCACCCATGCCCCCAGGTCATTGCCAACAACACCAAATCAGAGCCACACTGAACCACCTCATGACTGGTGTCCTGCTCCACACTTCCCCAACCTATAAAATGCAATTTTCTGCACAAGTAAGTTCAAGTTCATATTAAGGTAAATGTTTTGTTGCCCTTGGGACATTACAGCTTTCTGCCTACCTTCAGGAGCTGGTCAGATTCTCTTTCATCTAGAAGAAAATAATTAAGTTTTATGCACTATCTTTTGCCCTCTTCAATAGTACTTCTTGAGAAGATTCTGGACCTGTTTTAATGAAACAAGTTGATTTTAAGGAGGACAAGGGACTTTCTGGACTCTGGCAGAAAGCTTCGCACAGCAGACAGAGCCCCAGGATTGCCAGGACTGGTGCGAAAAACACACCATGATGAGGCTCCTCCAGAGCCTTGCAGACACCCAGGAACTGCATCTGAGGCAGCAATAATCTGCTGTCATTTATTAAGTTGAGTTTCAACAGATGTTTAAACAGGACTGAGGTTTATCATCAATAAATCTGTCATGCTTCCTTAGCTTTGCCTCTGATTAGGGATGCATAAATACTTCTCATTTAATTTCAAACCTCTTTTGAACACTGTTTAAAAGCTCTGTTTGTCTCAGAATTACTGCTTTATGTTCTTGGTCTAATTCTTCTATGGGGTTTTGAGACAGAAATGAAACAAAAGAGAAACAAAAGAATTAACTATAAACATTATAAGAAAAGAGGGGGAAGAGTGAAAAACAATGGATTTGGGGAACAGATGGAAAGGGACGAGGGAGGGCAGCAGGGAACATGACAGGGAACAATGGCCTGTAAACTATTTCATCCCAGCTTGGTTTTTGTGCAATCAGGTGTGGAATTTCTCTGTTTTAATCTATCAGCCAGGTATGAGTGGTGGGGTAAGTGAAAGGGGAAGAGACATGGGGATGTGTTTTTAGTCTGTGCACAGGATAAAAGACAAAGGGAAACTCAGATTTAAACTCTAATAATCAAATTGATTTCAAATCTGTCAGCCCTCCAAACACAAACTAAATGTTCCTCCAGACATTTAATAGCTTTCCAGGCAGCATTTAGGACTGTCCACCTCTCTTCTAAAGCAAAGTGACCTGCCAGTATCTTGCAGCACCTCACCCAGACAGTCCATAGAGGTTTATAAGTGACTCCTTCTGCACTGTATTTCCAAATGGCTCCCAGACTGACCCTTTGACTGAATTAGACAACATCTGAACATCTGCCTGGGCTAAAAACAACATGTATCACCTGGAAAATACAGAAGTGCAGGCTATCAAAAGTGGGTTTAAATCCTGCCACCAAAAATAAAATACCGTTCATTTACAATGAACACCACAAACCTGGACGTTAGCTGAGGGAATTGCTAGGCTGGCAGACAATACTGCTACCTATGCATGTCTTCCTTCAGCTCCAGTGGCCCTTAATCCCTCTCTGAGAAGCAGCTAGCCAGGAAACACACTACCCTGGTGCTCTGAGCCTGCAGCTCCCCATGGCCAGTCTTCCCCTCTCCTCTCCCTCCCCTGCCCCCCAGCCATTTAGAGGGATCATAGAATCACAGAATGGTTTGGTTGGAAGGGACCTTACAGACCATCTGGCTTGTCACACCATGGCTGTACTGGGAGTTCAGCTGCACACTGGGATAAAACAGAACCACCTTCAGCTGGTTTTCCATCACAGACCGGGAAGTGATCAAGAACATGGACCGGGAAGTGATCAAGAACATTTTGTTTTGACAAAGGTGTGTCCAAATCATTTACATATTTGTAATTGCTGTCAATATTGTGGTAAAACCTGTGAAGGCACCAGGGCTCCACCACACAAACAGAATCACAAACCCACTCCTCTTCTGATGAGCTTAGCAGGGTAAGAACACACACTTCTGAAGGACTTTGCTCCCACCACCAACCTCTCATTCAACAGGAGTACAGAATCATGGAAGGGACCTCAAAGCTCATCTCATTCCACCCCCTGCCATGGGCAGGGACACCTGCCACTACACCAGGTTGCTCCAAGCCCTGCCCATCCTGGCCTGGAGCACTTCCATGGACAGGGAGTACCATTTCCAGTAATAGTTCATCAGAAGGTGAGGATAACTGTGGTTTGATCTGCTGTACAGTTTTGTTCAAAGCCTTTGTAAAAAAATTCTTCCCTCATTTATTTTTTTTCTTATGGGGCATGCAAAAAGCCCAGGTAGAGCATATAAACATTTCTGATACACACTCCTCAAACTGTACAAGTACCATATGAAAACATTTTGGAAACAAGATCTTCTGAATTTTTTTCTAAATCAACATAAATACAGAATTTTTAATGCAGGACCACACACCTCTGCATCCTTAAGCATCAAGTGTCATCTGGTGGATTGACACAGAACTGCACTGAAGAACCTCCCGGAGCAAATTTTACTAGGGAAGGAAAAATAAACAAACTAAGCAGAGACAATATTTACCTATGGCCTCAGAGATGCACACAATAGAAGTACAAACTCTGTCAGGTGCAGGTGTAGGTATTTAGAAGAGGATCAGCCACAAGACTCTCATAACACATCCAGGGATCTGATGGACTTAGCTCACTGAAAGTTGGGAAATGTGAGTTATTTATGACTTACTGTCTGAAAGCTACAAACAAAGCATTTGGAAGGCTACTAAAAAGCTGTATGTCTCCAGCAACGACATAAAAAATCCGCAGTTAAATACTTATTTACTTTTTACAATTTCATCTGAGATGCGTAAGTAACTACCTGAACCTAGAGCTTTAAAGGAAAACACTCACCTTGGGTGACAAGTCAAGCTGTTTTCCCTCATGAAGGAAATAAAGCAAAAAAAAAAACAAACTCAGGGGCCTTAATCAAGGCCAACAAGGAGACTGCAAAGCTTTAAATAAAAAAGCAAGTATTTAACCAGAAACCAAACTTCCTAATTCTTTCTGTGCCTTTGAAACACATATCCTGGGCTTCCCTTTCAACCAACATTAACCAGCTCTGACATCAGGATTTTAAAAACAGGCATCTCCTTTCTTATCGCCAAAAAGAAGTAAGAGACTGAGCCAAGAAGAAAAGAGAGATTACAACAAACTCTTAATGAAGCTTCAGAGAAAAAAGGATAAAAAAGAAAGGAGCCTTTGCCAGGATCAACACAAAAAGATTAATTTCTATCAGTTTTAATGCTTTAATTCTATAAAAGTAACTCTCCCTTCAATGAATATATTACTTGAAAGCCATTGATTTTGAAATACATTATTTAGCAGTATTGATAAGCAAACCATGAAGCACACACCTTCGAGATACACTCCAGCTTTCAGGAAGAAGAAGAGTGATAATCAACTTACAAAGCAGAAAAATCAGTAGTGCCCTCCTGGCCTTTCAAATAATTTCAAGGCTTTATTGTGGAAGGTCATGGCTACTGATAGCACTAGAGCAACCTTTAACTGTTTGAAACCACAGCAAAACCCATTGCCAGAGAAGGCAGCTCTGTCTCCTTGGCATGGCTCTGTATATCAAGGTCCTAGAATGGTCTGGGCTGTAAGGGACCTTAAAGATCATCTCATTTCAACAAGGTGTTCCTGTCGTGACAGGACAAGGGGGAACGGGTACAAATTGAAAGAGGAAATTTAGGTTAAATATTAGGAAAAAGGTTTTTCCTGTGAACATGGTGAGACACTGACACAGGTTGCCCAGGGAGGTAGTTAGATGCCCCAGTGTTCAAAGCCAGGTTGGATAAAGCCTTGAGCAACCTGCTCTGGTGGGAGGTGTCCCTGCCCAGGGCAGGGGTTGGCACTAGATAATCTGTAAGGTCCATTCCAGCCCCTAAAATTCTATGATTCTCTGATATAGTGTCCTCACCATCACCTTCCTTCCACACATCCACTTCTATAGGCTGCAGTTTTTGCTGATGTAGACATAGCCAACGTAAGCTATTCTTCTGTTCTTTAATATTTCAAACTCAATGTTTTACCTAAGCAAAACCTACTAAACATTTAGAAAACATCCTAACAGTACTAACTAGAACTGCTTCCCACTCCTGAACCAGAAACCAAAACACTGCAAGAATTGTTTATACATCTCCCTTACAAGGCAAATACAGTTTTCTCCCAAACCTGACACAAGAGAGAAGGCAATCTCAAAGTCCAGGCTGTCCAGGAGGTGAGGGCAAGTTTCTCAGCAGGGATTTCTAAGAGACAGCACCCACTGGAAAAAGGTTTGCAAGGGTCTGCTCACCTCTGCATCCCAAGTCAGAACTGCCACTGAGACGCCACAGACAGAAAGCAGATCAGTCTGGCTACAAAGGAGATCATGTGTTTATGCACATTGAATCAAGCTGAAACCTTAAACGTTATCCAAAGCACCACCAGATCCAGTTCTTCATGCACAGAGCTGCCTTGCTAGTCTAGATCCAGCCCAAGCTTTTGGGGAGTCTTAAAGCTGAACCTCACAAGTCTATCAGGGTTTTCCAGTCAGTTCAAATAACCTTATCCTGTTTTTTACAGACTCCAAGTAAAGTCCTCAACTGTCCCAGATGAGGTACAGAAGAGACAAAGAGCTTCAATAGATCAGAGGAAACAAAGCCAATCCTCTTCTCAACTGCTGTCAGAGATCCAACAGAGCTAAGACCAAAAAACATTACCTCAAGGCTCAATTCAGAGGTAGCTGATTCACAGACAGATTAAAGTGCAAGCACAGTATACTAAGATCTAAAGGTTCAGTTGTTTCAATTATACAATGTAAGTCAGTACTTCTAACAGAACAAGTCTCCAATTCTCCTGATTGAAAACCGTCAAATGACCAAGTGCAAAATGTGGTCTGCCTAACTGCAGAGAAAGCTGGAACAACAGAGCACCTTACCTCCCAGTACCCTCCTAGGTTCATGCCTGGTTGTTTTGGGTGAAATCTAAAAATACTTTAGGTAACTAAAGAGGTTAAAACAGTTATGAAAAAAACTAAATCCGTATACCGCCCCATGCATGTAACCCTGGTGCTCCAAGGTGAAGATACAGCCTTGTTATTAGTCCCAGGAGGACAAAAAGCTCCAAAGTCTGCATGTACGATAAGAGGAGCTCTACTCCACGAACTGCAGGGCAGTGACTGTGCCAGAACCAAGTTGTGTTATGGCTCAAGGCACCAGAATGTCTTACCACAGTGCCAAGTAAAGCCACTTCAATGCAGTGTCCTCATCCCCCATTAGGGATTCCAAACCCTGTGTTTAGGGGCATGGAAAGAAGCTGAGAGATTTACGAGAATTAGCAGGGCTATATCTAGAGTTTCCTACAACACCCTCTTTTTCCAGTGGAGATCTGTGGTCTTCTGAGGACTCAATCAAATGCCAGTTTATTCAACACAAAAAGACATAATTCCACCACAGCACCAGCTCCAGCTGAAGGAATCTTCTCCTGACATACATCTTACAGATTCCTTAAACACATATCTTTCTAGTTCTGCCTTTAGTGTTGGTGCCAAGACTGCTGGCTGCCAGCACAGTAGTAACTCAGGCTTGCAATGGGGGGAAGGGGGCAGGGGAAGCATTCCTGACAATATTAACAATTAGGAGTTTCCTGCGACACCAGCAGAGCACTGGTGAACAGCTGCAGAAATGCAAAAAATGCTTTTCTTCTCCCAGACTTGATCAGCCATTATAAGATGCCAAGACAACCTCTGTTACCACCATGACTCCCTGCAGGACCACCAGAATCACTGCAGAGTCAACAGTTTAGACTATTCCCCATGGAATAAGACCATGACAAAGCTCGTTTCTTTGGCAGAACCCAAATTCCCCTGCTTTTCAGCATCCAGCATTTCACTTTTCCCACTGCCCTCTTAAGTATATATGTAACCTCCTGAGCCACTGATCATCAACCATCCTATATTCACCACAAGAATGACAGATACCTTTGCTGCAATTTTTCCTCATCTCCCAAATTGAAAGAAACCTAGTATTTCCAGATCATAGAACCACAGAATTCATAGAATTAACCGTGTTGGAAAAGACCCCCAAGATCATCAAGTCCAACCCTACCATGGTTACTAGACCATGGCACTAAGTGCCACATCCAGTCTCAGCTTGAAAACCTCCAGGGATGGTGAATCCACCACCTCCCTGGGCAGCACATTCCAATGCCTGATTACGCTCTCCATAAAAAATCTCTTCCTAATATCCAACCTAAACCTCCCCTGGCAGAGCTTGAGTCTGTGCCCTCTTGTCCTATTGCGGGCTGCCTGGGAGAAGAGACCAACTCCCACCTGACTCCAGCCTCCTGTCAGGGAGTTGTAGAGGGTGATAAGGCCTCCCCTGAGCCTCCTCTTCTCCAGGCTGAACACCCCCAGCTCCCTCAGCCTCTCCTCATGGCACTTGTGCTTGAGTCCCTTCACCAGCCTCGTTGCTCTTCTCTGGACCCGCTCCCATATTCCCATGGACCCAAGTTCTTCATAAAGTGAACCACAAATGGAACCTCTTCCACCAATTTCCACTATAATGAACTCATCCCCATCTGACAAAGGGGAAAATGAAGGGGAAAAAATAAGCAAAGTTTTGTTGCTACTTCTATTTTTCCTATTGGAACAGAGGAGTGTAACAGGCAATAAACATTTGTTCTGTCATTTCTTGCTCTTATCAGCCAAAGTCTGTCATGCCACCTAAACGATAAACTCCTATCAAGCCTGTAATTAGTGGAAAAAAGAGCAGCAAAACAATTTATAATAGCCTGGGCTTTTTCCTAATGATACTGACATGTTGGAGACAATCATGAACTGTTAAGCACCCCAGACCTTAATTTGAGATTACTTTCCAATCTGCATGCTCAAACACTTTTTAAAATAATCTAAGGATTACCCAACATTTGAATATGGAGAACACTCATGCCATGACTCATAGGGAACTCCACATGTGGTTCAGATCACTGAGCATACTTACGACCTAAACCTGAGAATTAATACTCATTTTCTTACAAAGCTGGATCTAACCACAAGGGAATATACTGAACCACCAGGAACTCAGAATAATATTTTTCCCTTACAGGACACTGGTAAGTATTTCATCCTCTGCTCTACTGGGTCTGTTTAGTGTTGCAGGCTGGCTACAGCACTAAAAATCAAGTATCAGTGCTTGGTTTTGATGTGTCAACCCCCAAAAAACAGGGAACTAAGCATGACTGTACAGGAAGCAGAAAGCATGTCACTGTTTATAATAATCCTGGCTACATGATACAGAACTATGGTGTGCCCAAACTTACAAACACTGCAAGCCCACATTGAACGTGGGTTAGCCCACCTGAATTCAGAAGATAATGCCCCTTTTCTAGTGGCAAATCCATCCAGGGACCCAACAACATAGAATGCAAACTGAAGCTGAGCTCATATTGCCAAGGATCTACTGCTTGCCTCCACTGGGATGAAGCTAGCCCACCATGTGTACACACACGATGTTAATTTTTGAAGATGGTCTTAAAAAACATACATATCAAAAAAACCCAAAACTGCCCACCCACAGAACACTGCTTGTAGCAAAGGTTTTGGTATCTTCCCAGCCAGCAGACCCTCAGACACCCTGGCTACATCTCAGCCTAGTTCGTGCTAACTACCTGCAAGTGAGTTATGGAGTGCTCCCAGTTTGGAGATCAGCACAGGGACACTACTCAAATTTAAACACAAATAGCTTTTTTGACATGGTCAGTATGACAGAAGTTAAAGGAAGGAAGAAACTCTGAATTCAGTGTTTGCATTAACCTTCTGGAACAGTTCGTGCGCCAGGAATGGATTTGGAAGCAGATCTGCATGATAGAGTGTGGATCTGCCAGTTTGGACTAAATATTTAGAAGGCAATTGTCAGCACTGAAAAACAGCCTGGAAGGAAGTCACAATCCTGATTTCTCTCAAAAAACAATTAATTTTAAAAAATCCAAACCCAAACCTACAAGACGAAACCCAAACCAAAATACACACGAGATTTACTTTCGGTAGCCAACAAAACCTGAAAATGCAACTTGATTTCAGCCCTAGTATTTGGACTAAATGGAGAAAAGATGTAATGGGTGGGCCTGATGAGAGATCAGCTCCAAACAAGAGACCAGAGATGTCAATATCTTTGCTGAATACGCTGCATATTTCAGCCAGGGCACAGCACCAAATGTTGTCATTATCTAACTTCTACAAACACTTCTAAGCTATCTAAAATTCTGCTGTAGAAATCCACAGCTGAGCTATGCTATGAGTCCTACATAAATCAGCCTTTATCATATCTGCCACTAAATAAACGTAAAAACAACAATGTAGAAAAAATGCAGACTTCCAGTTTTTGTGGTGTTTTTGTTTAAACAAACTAGCTCAAATCCTGCAATTGTGAGATCCAGCACAGAGCTCTTAAAAATACATTTAATGTGTTTCAAAAGGAGGAAAAAAAAATTGGACACTCCAGTTTAATCAATCCCAGCAAGTTGAAACGAAGGCATTTTGAATAGGCCAGCTGGGTGCAGGGAGTGGGGACAACATCAGTCAGCTAAACACACAGGAACACATTTTCATGACTGAAAACCAAAACCAATACAAGTCAGAGCCAAAACAAGGAAATGTAACAATCCACATCCAGCTTCTGCACATTCACAGAATCTTAGGCTTACACATGGTTTGAGCTGGAAGGAACCTTCAAGACCATCTCATTCCAAGCCCCCTGCCATGGGCAGGGACACCTACCACTAGACCAGGTTGCTAGTGAAAGGTGTCCCTGCCTATTCCTAACACTGAAAAAACAAACCTATTTGATAAATGGCAGTCCTTATGAAGAAAAAAATCTTGTGAATTACATTTATTTGATTTGGGCATTAATTACCCATTCATTTAATAGACACATTTCCACAAGTCTATTACTCAGCTGTAACATCACCTAAAAATACACAGAACTAATAAGAATCATTTTAAGCAGAACTCAGATTATAAATCCAACAGTACCTTAAACATCACCACCAATATATCCAGTTCAGGTTCCCTTTTAGATTACCATATTTCCAACAGACTCCCTTTCTCTAGGAATCTCTGGACATGCAATCTGGCTGATCCACTCTAGTCTTGTACTGGTTACCCACTGACATTAGAAGACATCCAAGAAACAAAACCAAGGCAAAGCACTGCCTGCTCGGACTGTTCAGCAAGGCTTTATCTTCCTCCAGCCTGTTTTAATCCCTGGAAGTGTGACTTCCCTCCCAGTATCTAGCAACAGAAGCATCAGGGGGAAAGCTGTAAAATTCAAAGTTGCTGAAAAACTAAAACCAGAGCATTCTGCATACTCTGCATCTAAGTGAAATAAATGACAGACATCATTATTACTACACCAGACTGAAAAAATAAGGACTTGAAGGTCTGCCACATGCCTTTTCAGCAAGGGCACACCACTGCAGTCTCCAGCAGCAACTTAAAAAAAGCCTTAAACCACCACCCGATTTCCAAGTCTTAAAATAAATAAACAAACAAGACCAAAATGAAAGTTACAGAATCACATTTGAACTGCTCCCCTTTTGTAGCTGTGCTCTCTTAAACCAGAACCGACACTTTGAAAAGAAAAACCAATTCTATTCCACAAAAAAAAGTATTTTAAGGCCTTCAGTGCAAATGCTGATTTTGCAGCATTTTTAGAAACTAAGGCACGTGACATTTGGACATCTTTAATGTATTTCTAAAGATAGATCAATATATCGATTTACTAATCAAATGGATATTAGATGACTCACAGAATAGTAGAATTTTAGGGGTTGGAATGGACCTTACAGATCACCTAGTCCCAACCGCTGCCCTAGGCAGGGACACCTCCCACCACACCAGGCTGCTCAAGGCTTCATCCAGCCTGGCTTTGAACACTGCCAGGGTTGGGGCAGCCACAGCCTCCCTGGGCAACCTGTGCCAGTGTCTCACCACCCTCACAGGAAAGAACTTTTTTCTAATATCTTACCTAAACTTTCCCTCCTTCATTTTGAATCCATTACCCCTTGGTCCTATCATTGCAGTTCCTAACACAGAGTCCCTCTCTGGCTCCCTTGTAGGCCCTTCAGATACTGAGAAGTTGCTCTGAGGTCTCCACGCAGTCTTCTGTTCTCCAGGCTGAACAGCCCCAACTCCTTCAGCCTGTCTTCATAGGGGAGATGCTCCAGTCCTCTTATAACCTTTGTGGCCTCCTCTGGACTTGCTCCAACGGTTCCATGTCCTTTCCCCACGACATGGTGAAATAAAAAAAACAGTTTTCAGTGCCAAGTCACTCTCAGTAGGTGCCCGAGGGATTCCCTGGTGCCTGAAGACTTCCTGCAGGATGCACTGTTCTAAGGAATGACAACAATGATGCATTTTGGTATTTATCATATCACCACACCCAGAATGTTGCAAGCTACACCCAGAGACTGCATGCTCAAAAGTCTGATTTAATACATAAAAGTTTCTTCAATCACAAGATAGAGGAACATAAATTATGGGTGCACGAAATGATATTAAATAAAATTTAAAAAAAATCAAGAAAAAAAGCAGCACAATCACAGAGTTACTGTAACTCCACACACACCTCAAGGTTTTGATTTAAAACCAGAAGTTTCAGTGGGTTGAAAGCAAATGTGCATTTTTGCAGTCTGGTCCCCAGAAGGATCTGAAGATCAAGGTTAAGTTCAGCTGGAACTGCAGTAACTCAGGGTTTATTAATTTTTATTACAGACTGTCAGCCAAGCAGATGCCACAGCAGAAACACATCTTGAAAGAGATGTCATCAGGAATATCCTAGAGGTTCCACAGAACTGCAAGATGTCAGCAGAGGGGAGAGACCAAGAACAGTGAGAAATGGGTAAAGTGGGAAGGTTGACACTGAGCCACACTGGTAGTACACAAGGGTTCCTCAGTCACTCTGGAGCAGGACAAACAGGTGACCAGGACTCAACAGGAGTTTGAGGTTCACCCAACGAAGCAGATGGAATAAATCAGGAAACAGGAGACAGGATAATCTAACGTGTTTGGCAGATTTGGAATATCCTCTTAGCAGCCGATACCTTTGTAGTTGAGAGACTCAAGCAATGGACGTGCAAAAGCAGATGTAGAGGAAATCAAACAGCTACATTTCACACCTGTGCTCTCAAAGTTTAAGATCCGTAACAGCATCTCACCAAGCCACTCCCAAATCACAGGCACCACCTATAGCCCTTAGGTTTCTGACCCACCACCAAAGGGAGAACAAACCCTATTGAGGTTCTGCTGCCATCAAGAATCACTCGGCGAGACCCTGCTCAATTCTCAACAGTGGTTTTGCTTGAAACCTAATTCAACAAGGGAGGAGAGAAAAGGGAGCAGCAAAATGGTGCACACTATGCTCCAGTCAGAAGCAACTCACCTGCAGGTTCCTTGCAGCTTTGGGAGAGTCAGCTCAAATCCAACACGCAACACTGCCTGTGCACAGAGCAGCGGGGTGGAACATCCTCCCACAAGTGTATTGTCATAATATAATGTTTTAACATCAAACATAAAAGTAAAACAGTGGCACCACTCTGTATACAACTAGAAATTAAATATTTTTCTAGTAACATATATTAACAACCCTGAATCTGTTACCAGCCATAAGAAAAATTTTATGTCCCTGAAGGCCATGAGTTCTGTGAGTTGATGAACACTCCTGCTTTAAGACACAATCCAATTTTTAAACAGTTGGGTGTGGGGGACAGGAAAAGATGTAATAAAACCTCCTCTTGGAGTCAGCTATTCCATAACCATTTGCTACAAAGGTTTTCACTGTCTGTGGCCAGGGGCAGAGCTAGCAGAGCCCTGGACTAGATGGACAAGTAACACAACAGCTCCCCTATCCCCAAAATTCGCTTCAGCAGTTTCTTTGTCCTAAGAAGAGGATTAGCAGTTTTTAAAATAACTTTTGGGACTTGCATGGTCTGGGAAATACAAGAAAAAAAACTATCCTTTCAAGTGAATAAGAAAAGCATCTGTTCAGCATTCCGAGTGAAGCAACTTTTCTGACTGCACAACCATCAAAATCAAGCAGCTGTAACTCCAACCAACAACCCAGTTCCAACAACTCCAGACACCATGGATGAGACAGGCGCTTTTTTATTCTTTTTTTTTGCTTTCCTATTTTGAAGAAATCTTACTCTCCCCTAGCTGTGACCACTTGCACCTCTATCAGTAAACTAGGAATGGCAATGCAAGACATGTATTTATGTAACATGAAAAAAAACCCCAAGACATGCATTTCTCAACTGTGTAATAAGTGGGGGGGACTGCTCTCCCCAACTCTGATATTTGGCTCTGTATTTTTACAGCCAAGAAATAGGCTGTAAGAATTTCAATATCAATCAGTAAAACAGATCCAGGAGAGCTCAGCAGGCAGCACTGTTTGTTCTTCCATGGGAAACTTCACTTGGTGTGAATGACTCCCACAGCCGGTGGGAGTGATGCACAGAGGTGGCACACCTGACTGCAACAGGAAATTGGAATGGCTGAGATTTTCCTCCAGGCAAAATTCATCCACCCCCAGTCCAGGGCTGTTCAGATATTCAACAAACAAGGGGGGAAAGAGGAAAAAAATTTAAATAGAAAAACCGTATATGCTACTTCAATGCAAACCGTAAGAGTTCCAACATGCAGCTGTACACTGCTGCAGCCTGGGGGCTGGACCTTAATCACTGTCAGTTCTCCCAGGTTCAGCCATGGCTCCAGTACAGTCATGTCAACCAACAGCATAGCTTTACCTGACGGGACACAACCCCTTTTTCCATCAAATTTAAGAGGGAATACAATGCACAGTTTGAGCTGGGTTATGCGTTGAGCTGTCCCACGAGGGTGCACACTCTCCCACGCTCCGTGCAGCTCACCAGCACCAACTTGGAACTGCAATGGTTAGCGCAAGGGCCAGACCACTGCCAAATCCCAAATCCCAACGGTTAGTCCACTGTCAAATCCCTGGGGCTTCAAATACAGCCCCAAACAGGCAGCACAGGTGGGCTGGCGAGTGGAAGCTCCATGGGTGTTCACAGCCTCTGCTGAGAGCCACCATGGGAAACCTGCCTATTTCTCCCCCGAAGTGTGTGAGAAAAGAGCTCACTGTCATCTCCTGTCTTTCCCAGAAGAGGAGCAGCCAGCACAGGACATGCTGCTGGGTTGTAACAGCAAAATCTAGAGAAAAAACAAACCTACAGGAACCTGAGATCTGGTGGTATTTTCATCCATCAGTTTGCAGGGAGATCACTCCTTTGCCTTATTTATTCAGCTTTCTGTTGCTCATTACCCTGGAGAACCTTTCCCTTACTTCTGCAGTGCCCACAGGTTAATCTCCAAGAGTGTTTTGTACAGGTTTCCTCTTTTACAAATTTCAGCTTTCTTACCAATTTTGACTTTAAACCCTTCTTTCTTCAAAATCTCTTCCTATGCCCCTGTCAGGTTTTTTGCATGTAATCACCACTTTTTACTTCTTTTCTCTTTCGGTCTTCCCTTCTACTACTTCATTCACTTCACCAAATCTCTGCAAATCTCATTCTGGATTACAGCAAGGACTGTGGGGTGACAGCTGAAATACACCAAACAGGTGATTACTACCAAACATGGTAAAACCATATTTGGAGGCTTCTTCAGTCTTCCTTTCCCCTGTCCTTGCCCAACTCCAGTGTTTGTTACACTAACTTTCACCCTGTTCCAACCTCAAGGCCCAAAATGATTGCTGAAGTAGCAAGAATCTCATGAATGTAAATATTTGCTCAGGGTTAAGTTACCAAGAGAGAATTTCTGCTCAGAGCCTGCAAGCTCAAAAAGAAAGAATAAAAAGAGGCCAAGAGTTTAAGAAAACTAGAGCCCAGTGTTAAATTCCTTCATTATAGTCAGACACCTGCCTGCTTTTCAGAAGTCTAACATAAACAGGAGAAACCTCTGACATCCAAGCAATATTTAGCCCTGCCTTCCAAAAAACACTGGGACTACTGAGTTCTTTGGACCTGTAGAAGCCATATTCTTTAATATGAAGGCTGGTATCCTCCAAAAGACTCCATCCAGATTGCCATGATGCCATGCACAGATGTGTACGCTGCATGCTCCATCCCAAGGGTAGAAGTTGGGCTTCCAATAACAAGCTGACATCCAACCAGTGTCAACTTTGGACCTTGTGTTAGTGTTTTAGTCCTTCACATTAATTAACCAGCTTCATGAGTACCAGAAATAAACAGTAGAGGTAGCCACGCTTAAAGCAGTAGCCCCGTATACTTCAGCAACAGGTTATTCAAAATGCTTGAAGAGAGAAAAATGGCAAATATAATGGATAATTGATTCATTCAGCAGTCCAGCATAAAGATAACTCTCTCCTTGAATCTTCGTTAAAGCAAAGAATTTCTAAGAAGCAGCATCAAATCAGTCTCTGAAGAAATAAAGAACTAGAACTCTCTTTCAAAAGGGGATGCTTCAGCAGTTTAAAATACAATTCCAGTAGTATAATTACTCACGGCCATGCAGAAATGCATGAGGACCCCCAAAGTCTCACAGCTCCTTGCTTCCCACTGCAGTGGCCAGTGGTCTGCCCTATCCCTCTCTGTTAATGCCTTAAAGATTCTGTCATCCACAAAGATGCCTTTCTCTATGACTAACAATAGATTTAAGACCATGAACTGTACGTGACTCCATTCACTGTTTCTGAGCCAGCCTCAGGAGTGCCCTTCAGAGCAGCAATCGGTACTTCCAGCAGGTTTTAACATACAGTAGAGGGCTATGCGAATAAAAACCTTAGAAATGGTTATTCTTGCTTGTAGTAACAATGAGCTCTCTAGAGTCACCAACATTTATGACACATAAGTTGATAGCACTTGACACATTTCTTCAAGGCACAAAACCTCCTTCCTTGTCCAGGCTGTTGGTGTCTAACACAAGTACAGAGTGGGCTCCGTGGTGGTCATTCTGACCAGCCTCTCAGGGATGCTGTGTGACAGTAAGCTCAGACTTCCCAGTCCCACCACCAGCACAGGTTACATTCAGCAGTACCAAGTATCTTAATGCAGGAGAAAAAACCCATGTTAGCACTTCCGCAACCTTTTTATACTGACAGTTGACTGTCAGTCAGCAGTGGGTTTTCAGAGTTCATAAGAACAACACTAGTCATTTTAACAGGGAGAGAAAAAGACGGAGGGACAAATGTATCCTGCTCATAACTGAAGGGTTACTCAAACAGCCTGGCTGCAAGATAAGAATATCAACGCTCTGTTAACAGAGTGACTGTAGGTGAGGACTTGATGAAATCACTTTCCAGAGCCCTCCAAGGACCCTGCAGGGAGTCCTGCGTGAGATGACTGAGGTTATACTATGTCAACAACCTCCTCTCCCCAACCTTCCACCTCAATTCCCTATCTAGCCCTCCCACAGCAGTCAAATCACTGGCTTTCTGTTCCACCCCAGGGTCTTAAACCTGGGCAAGTAACTACTGCAACCCTGAAAATCAGGAAGTGGGTAGTACCAATAAACACTGAAATATAATTGCATTTCACAGAAACACAAAAATAGCAATGGAAGTCAATGACACCAGAAAAGAAAGCTGGGAAGACAGCACTTTGAGAGGTAGTGGTCAGGGACCACAGAGGCAACGCACTTTAAATAAGGTCACAAACTCAGCAAGCTGACCATGAGAAGCCAGGCCACGACTGCAGACCTGTGCACTTCCCAGAGAAGCACGTGGTGACTACTGCCAGAAACAGCAACGGCCACACCACTGAGGGAATGGAGATGATCATCAGGCTGTGGCTGCACTGTGGACAGGACACCATGCACCAGCAATCTCCGTGCAGGCTGGCACAGCATCCACCTGGTACCCAGGTAAAGCAAACACCCCATACTGCAGTGCCAGCAACTCTAACGACAGCACAGAGTGAACAGCTGCAAACCGTGAAATAAAACTCAAAGCGCCATAACATTTTAAGACATTGCAAAGTGTAAAATGCAAATCTAGCTATACTAAACCCGGCTTTTAGGAGCTGGTTGGGAATGGGAGGGGGGAAAGTAGAGGGAGGAGCAAAAAGTTCCCCTGGAAGCACTTTCCAGTGTACCTCCACTATTGTTCCACCAACAAAGGCTTCTCAAATTTCACTCCTCATAACCTCCAAACCAGCCAGAGTTCCGCGCTGTGACCGCCTGCCTCCCAACTGCTGTACGCTCCAGAGAATGCAACACTGAGCTGCAGAAATTCCCAATTTCACGTGGATTTTCACAGTGGAGGCCTGGGGTCCTGTGCTCAGGGGAGCTGGGCTCTGTGGGGAGTTCAAAGGGGCTGTCAGAGGACAAGAAAATGAGAGACCTGAGAGCTGGTGGCAGGCAAGCAGCATAGCTTGAGAGCTGCCACATCATGGAAAGGAGAAATTCAACTATACTCCCTCCTATTTTCCCTCTCCTCTCTCTTACTCATGCCTCAGTCCACCTTAGCTCAGGATATCTCATTCTATTTCCACAGCTGAAAAATATATGAAGCTATTTTTTTCACTTAAAAGGAACTTTAAACTAGTTCAGAGAATTTGGAACAAGAGACATATTTTCAAAACAGTATTGATACTCATCATTATGTAAGAATTGCAAATCATGGTCAGTCTCTCAAGTGAAACATTTAGTTTCACATTAAAATTTGATAATGCTGACAAAAACAGATACCACAGTAGTAATTACTGCTTTTAATCTGCCACTATTCACTCCACTCAGACAAGTTAACATCTACATAATCAATAGCTCAAATCTCTAACATGATATGTGTATCCTGGGAGCTGGAAATATTTATTACCTATGTTTTACCAGTTACCTCTTCTAGTTTCAAATTCTTTGAGTTTTCAGTAAACGAAAAATATTTTAAATGTTTATAAAACAGCTTGAAGAAAATTAATCTTCCTCCAAAGCGTTTTACAAGTTTACAGCTTTAGTAGAAACCAATGTACAGTCAGAGATGAATCAAAGCATGAATCTCATCACTGCTGCATTTACAGGCCCTGCTCTTTCAATTCTCACCCAGACCACTGGGTCATACTCACTGACCAAAGCAGGACTGTTTGCACCAATATTGCTGATGCCTGGTAATCTTAGCAGGATGCCTAAAAAGAAAGGTACAAATAATTCGGAAAAAAAAAAGCACACATCCTATTGAGATCCATCAGCAGGATTCAGTGAGGAACATCCAGCATTCTTCGAGATCACAGCCACAAGGGAAGACAAAGCCATTCCCAAAACCTCCTACAGAAGTTGGCTGTTCAACTTTCATTGAAAATCAGTAGGAAATACATAGACTTTAGACCGTATTTCAGAAGGCAGCAGTGCCCACATCACTCCATCTCACACAGCTTGTTGGAGAACAAGGCTGACCCAAAATCAAACACATGGAACCTGATCAGGGAGCTCAAAGTACAAAACCATTGGGATACTTTGGCAAACCCAGACACAAAAAACTGCAGTGCAAACAATGCACGAGTGACAAATCATCACCTGGGATTCTGACTTCCCAAGTCTGTCCCTGCTGGTGTCCCAGGGTTTCAACAAACCCACTTCCACCTCTACCAACCCAAGACAGTCTTCCCCATTCTGGACCAGAGGATATAAGTTCACCCCCCACAAAAAGCCATGAGGACCATCACCATTACACCATTTTTACTGGTTTGAACATAACATCCTTTCTTGCATCTCTGAGACACTCCAAGACCAAATACACTCTGAACTTCCTCACACATTATCACCTCACTCAATGTCTGGAGTTTGGGGGACACCCACAAAAGCTCTGGGTCAGTATTTCTGTGGCATCACTACACCACATAGGATTTCCTTAAGGAATGGGCAACCTAGTATCAAGCCCCTGCCTTTCTTCCCTGCCTCTGTGGAAGATACCTGACAAGGCCCTGCATCTGCACACTGGAAAAGAGGCAAAGCTCCTCTAGAAAGTCCTGGCTTCACTTTCAGGGGGAGTTTTAGCCACACATTTAAATGCAAGGCGCTGCACCAAAGGGGACTGGCATTGGCAATTCCAGCTGCATTCAAGAATATTTTGAGTCAGGACTACAGGAGCAGGGCATATCTCATCAAAGTCACAGGAGCAAGCAAGCTCTCCAGATTTCCCTTAGATCACCATACTCTGAAAACAGAAATAAGGTTCACTGAAGACAGCCACAGTCAACAAAATCGAGCCCACGCATAGAGTGGGATACATACTGCACCGACCTACAAGGAACTAACACGAGAACCTTGGCTCCTTCACTAACAGAAGGAGGCTGCTAACACAGGCATTCCAGCTCCTGCAGGCTCCAACCCATGTGGGAGGACCAGTGTCCAAACTTAATGTACCAAAAATTGATACCCAAAGAGTTCGGGAGGTGCCAGAAGTCAGATTGTCTGAATATCCCTGGATCCAGGGCAGATGAAGAACCTCAGCAGCTCTGCAACTCACCATAATCTTTCCTGGGTTGATCCAAACTTCACCTACCCAAGAACAGGTCAGCGAATTCTGCTTTTTAAAAACAAGAATTTATTTATTTCTTCAGAAGGAGGAGTTGCTTCAAATTCAAGTTCATTTCTATCATTTCCCCCTAGCTGTATTAAGGTAAGAAGGCATACAATACAAAGAACTGGGTCTCAAATGAGCTAAATCAGGAACAACCCAGCTTGCTTATTTCAGGGGATGATTTTATAAACACAGCTCTGCTAGCTGGAGTATGAACCGTGTAACTCAAACATCCTCCTAGCATTGTGAAAAGTAGCTCTCTGTGAAATATAAACTTCTTATAAAGAATGCAAGAATACTTTTACCAATGTATTGGTCCCCATACATAACCCATTTACTTCCATTCTGCATACTTCTCTGCTTGGACAACAAAACCAATTCTGGTCGTTAACAATTGCCAATAGTCTCTTTCCACTCCACTCCTTGGTGCTGCTGCGTATCAGGCACTGCAAGATTCTTTTATATTGTTAGAGCCATTTTCCTTTGTGTTAAAATTCCCTGAAGCTTGCGAGGGAACTAAGGTAGAGTATATCCCTTTAACATAGTTTAACCACTCTTAATATTTGGAATGGAAAATGTGACTTAGGTACTGAGGTTTAAAAACCAGCTACGATGTATGTAGCCAATTTTCTAAACATGAATCTCATACGGTTTTTTAGGGCTCTTTTTCCCCTTTCTATTTTTTTCTGCGGGAGAATGCAGGGCTTGCAGAGACAGCCAGCAAAATGCAACAGACCATTATGGCTCAGAGGTTTCCAATTTGCAACTAGAAACGGTTTACATTATGAGCACTAACAGTTCCAAAAGGTATTTAAAAAGGAGAGAGTGGAAAAAACCCTCACCATTTCATAAGTGCCTAAATATGGATCGGCAGAAAATAAATCCAATCTATGCGCTTAACTGCAGCCTCACCGAAACAAATGTTTAACGGCGCTGGCTCCGGGAGAGCTAAGAACACACCCGCACAGCTCGGCGATGTGCAGCTCAGCGCGGGGCGAACGGGCCCGGCGCCCACGG